>NW_021633398.1:0-57634 GCF_004799145.2 Neltuma alba
GTTCCGATTCATCATGTAGGGGATCTCTTAATGGTTTGGGATTTTTGTCTTCTTTGGTAGGTTGTTGCATTTGTCGCCCTACTCTGGCTGGAAGATTTTGAAAATTCAATCTGCCACAAGGAGAAGCAATGTGGTTCTCCTAATGGAATCTCATGCAGCACTCTTTCGGGTGCTCATGAAAGACGATGGTGATTATGCTTCAGTTGTGCAGAAAGAAAACGGAAGTTTAAGGTCAGCATCTCCCTTGGATATATCTTTCTACTAGCAGTTATTAGTGTGTATTTTTTATTTTTGATGTTCAATACACATGTTCCAAATGAAACTTCCCTTGCAATCTGGTATTCTATGCAAGTTATTTTTCTTTCTTTCTTTTTAATGATATAACAGTACCTAATCCCACTTCATTTTCAGATTACAATGATTAATTGGCAAGAATATTTATGCGATTTTCTAGAAATGATCAATGTTCCTGGGTTACGGCAGTTTGAAGCTACCATAAAAAGGGGACATTATGGCCTCGTGATATCAATGCTAAGCTAGAAATCTTGTGCGAATTGGTCAATCGAGTTCTTGAACCCTCCATTTTTAGGGAAAAGTTGGACGAGGTTATTGAACAGCGGCAGGCAATTGGTGCTACTAGAAGAGGAGAAGCGCTAAAAGATGGTAGAAAAGAAGAGAAGAAAAGGAACGGCTGAAAGCTGAGTTTGAAAGCAATGGGAGTATGGATGGGCACCATCAAATAAATGTAGCAACTGTCTCAACAAAAAATAATCACAGTAGACAGAATGGGGACATGGAAAGAAAAGAGAATGGAGAGAAGGAATCATCTAGGAACGGGGATGCTTTGGGTGGAAGGTCAGTGTTGATATAGTGAATTTTAGCTGCGTGCCTTTTTCTTTCCAGTAGTTTTTGTGACTTCCAACATAAAACTTGTTCTAAATTTATGAGCAGTTTGGACAAACATTCAAATGGTGCGTCCAAGAAGTCTTCTAGGAAGCTGAGTTTAGAACTGAAAGAACCAGCAGGAAATGGAAATGAGTCATCCAGAAAGGAATCACAGAAGCAATTAAATGGGAGAACGATCCGCCAGAGAAGAACAGTATAGAAAAGGGGTTTAGCCTACCTCCATTCTTTTGTTTTTTTTTTAAAATTATTTATTTAGTTTGCTCATTGGAGTTTTAATGATTCTGCTTGTTGCACAGAGAATATTTTGAACGAGAGATGGAAAAACGATTTGTTCGTACAAGTCCCCTGGGTAAGACAGGCATTACAACAGGTATTGGTGGTTTCGCGCGTGATGGGAGGATATTTGTGGAAAGTTCTGATTCCAAGGAATGGGCTACTACAGCAGCAAGGAAGAGGTACTGATTTTTTTTTTTTTTTTTTTTGGTGAACTAAGAGGTACTAAATTTAGATGGCCTGCTATATGTGCTTTTCCTTTAGGCACGAGACTCCTAACTTTTTATTGGTTTGCCTGAATAGCTTGAGGCATTGATGAGGTCACTGAATCGCAAGGGTGTGCGGGAAAGAGCATTGCACAAGCAACTGGAAAAATTATAGTAGAATATGGTGAGTTAGATTGTTTTCCAATTGAAGATTTTAATGGAGTACTAGTAGAACATTTCTCAGTCCTTGTTTCCAATTCACGTAGTGGAATATGATGATCTGAACCTAAGTAGAAGCCTTCAATTTAGACTTTTATCCCGGCTTTACACGTTTTATAAATGCTGCAAGCGGGCAAAACCGATCATGGTTACAACAACAAGGGAACACCTTTATTTTTGTTTACTTAAAAAATTTCTACTAAGTAATTCTAACGTAGAATGTCTTCAAAATGAGCTGATAGTTTGGAGTGGTTGACCATGGCTGGAAAAAAAAGAAAACACCATGTATTAGAAACTGTCATCAGAAGTTTGATTAATTTAACATTTTGAGATAACGACCATGTTTACCATCTTGATTCCCGTGAAACCTGTATTGCTAAATCAGGTTCTGATCTCCTAGTGATGACATGTAATCTTCCAATCTTCCGTTGAATATACTTTAAAATGTTGTCAATATATTTTTGTATCAGTTAACTTCATTTTTATTTATATTCCATGTTTATAGTACGGAACTTCAGAAGAGGTTAAAGGATCAGATACAGAAAATTGCACTAGATGAGTCTGTGCTCCGAAGGTCTACTCGTGTTCGAGCGCCACCTAGAGAAAATCCTGCCAATGCTTTCCTCAAATATGTTAATAAGTGGAAGGAAGAGTAGTTGGTGCAAGGAAGGCTTACATCTTTTTAGCTTAGCTTCTTCGGCTTGATGAAAGCTGGAACGTTCTGCATTTGTTTCTTTTGTTTACATATGGAGAATGGTAGCAAATGATTCAGTTGGTCCAAGGTCTGAGGAGGAATAGGATGATTAAACGGTAGTTTAATCTATCATCGGATGATGGACAAGCATGTATTTTATGCTTGATCCTGAAATTTTGTATATGGATTACACCATTTTTAAATAATAACTGTAGGTACAAAAAGAATTCTTGTATTTACCCGGCTCTAATTGTTGTTGTTATTATTTTTTATTTTTTGTTCTGTTGCATGGTCACTGCACTTGTATGTTGGTGTGGACATTTACACGGAACTATTCATGTGAATTTATAGCTGCCTGTCGTGATGTATATAACGTCTGTGTTTCTCCAGCTATCCGACAGGAATTCATTCTGCAGCCTTCTACGATTCATCTAAAAATCGACGAAAACCACACATAATGAAGGTCAATTGAAAGATATCAATTTTAATTTTTGTTGTCTGTGGGGGAAGAGTTTTTTTTTTTTTTTGGGGGGGGGATGCTCTGTCCAGTTTTTTGTTTAGTCTAAATTGTCATGCAAACAGCACAAGGGGGTATCACTTATCAGGACCTTGCCATGTTCCCCAGGCGTTCTATGAAACTAAATTATGAGCTTGTATTTTATATGGATCCTTAACACCGTTCGTTTACAACACTATTGCGATCGTAAAGGGCTGTTTTACGTGGAATTTACAGGCATATAAATTTGAGAAATAAATCATATTGTTGATAGTCTTGCTAAATAAATTTTGTTTTATATTGATTGCGGAGGCTCTCCCGTTTCAAGTTTTTCAAAATCGTATAGGTCGAAAATTAGTTCACCATGTTTGGGACGTTAGGCTCAACTCACTAGCGGTGGCATTATGTTGTGTGGTTAATATGTAATGTCCCCAGTTACTGAGTTCCATGTTTTCAGTCTCTCTCTCTCTCTCTCTCTCGCATCCTTAGTTTTATGATATTTTCTCACATTTCTCTTTGGCAATTAAAAGCAATCAGAGACAAAAGTGAACCAGAGAAACTGAAAGCATTTATAGAAGGAACCACACAACACACAAACATTACATAACCCTTGTCACTGAGGGAAGAAGCGAAAATAAACCAATACTGGTTCAAGCAATGCACCTTAACATAGGCATCAAAATCAGGCACTAAAACTCGCAATATAATTTTCCAGCCGCAAATTTCGAATTTATGGAAAGTAGGAGCCTGTCAACAAAGGAATTTGGTTACTATAAAAGGAGAAAGAAAACTCTTACAAGGGAGGGCTGCGGCACCAAAAGGAGGTGCACATTATTTTCTCCCCTTGTCCTTCTTTTCCCTGGCTGCATGCAGGATAGACCCTACAAGAGAAGATGAGGGGCCCCGATGCTTTCTTACTCAGTTAAACAGAAAATGCAGGACTACTTATTCATGTAGTGCACAATGCATGAATGCGTATATTCATAAGACGTCAGTCATGAGCACTTCAGCCATTATAATATCTTTAATCCGTACGATTTAACTTTGAGATATCTAAATGCAACTATCTCGACAAAATGAACCAGAAGTGACATGAAAATATTTATTTTATTTGAGTGCTTTGAACACATCATGGCCATTAGGAACTGTTATCAGTACAGATGAGCAGAATGTGAGCAAAAAATATCCATCATGTGATCTCAGGCCACCAGTTCCTTGCGTTACGGGCAAGAAGCAGAATTCTAGCCACAAAGCATTGCATGCAATGCAGAACAAGATTATCTTATCTCAATGACAGCTCGTCCAACAATTTTTCCCTGATTGAGATCTTCAAATGCTTTGCCTGCCTCCTCAAAGTTGTATCTTCTAGAAACAGCATTGGAAAGATTGAAGATACCTGTTTCTGCCAGTCTGACTAACTTAGGAAGATCTTGCCTTGCTCTACCTCCATACGATCCGATAATTTTTATCTACTCAGAGATGTTGTAATGGTTCATTGCAATAATGAAAGGCACCAAAAATAATTATCAGTTTAACAGAGAATTTCATAACAGTGCCTAAGAAAACTAAGCTTAATTTCTACAGTTTGAAGTCAGATCATCTTTCAACCAGATTATTCATGTGAATGCAAGATATTTCAATGAATTGATCCAGCTAAGGCCTTAAACTTGGCTTAAAAGAAGAAAATCAACATAAATAAAAATCATGTAACTTGAGAGAGAGAAAAATACCTGTATTTACTAACTTCAAGAGTTTCAATATTTTTACGTTTTGTAAAACAAGTTTTAGATAAATTGAGGTATTTTATACTTGGTAACAGATTTTGTTTCAGTGTCAGGAGAACATTAATTTTAAAAGATGCGATGGAAGTTCCAAATAGATTATATAAGGCCAGCTAGATTTGAATGGCACAGGTGTATCTTGACCATTATAGTTGAGACTTGAGAGTATAAGGAGTTACTTAATAGTTAGAAAGATATATTGCAGACAAAGAATATGCACCTTTCTACGAACAAGGCGATTTATATCCATTTGTCCTACAGCACCAGCTTGTGCTAGTCCAATCATCACAGCTTTTCCTCCATCCTTCACACTTTGTGTGCACTGGGAAAACGTCTGCGGTTTTCCCAAGGCTTCCACAGCAACATCAACACCTTTTCCACCAGTTATTTCCTGTTGAAATCAGTGTAAACAAAATAAAGGCTCCCTTCAGAGTGAAAGAAGTCAAACATCCCAAGGATGAGGCAATTTGTGAATTGAAAAATTGTTTGCGCTTTCCTACTAACTCTATACCTGTGGCTTTGTCAGAAAATAATAGCAAAAATAATTACTAGTAATATTGTAGAATAAGGGTTTACTTTTTGAATCTCACGATATTGGAAACAAGAAAGCTTAAAAATAGACGACAAATATGAATAGGAAAAGCTTGATATACAGTTCACGGACCAGAATTTCAAAGGATGTCCCATAAGGAGAATGAGAAGAAACTGAAACTATTAAAACCAAACAAGTTATGGTGGCAGAATAGAGGAACCAAACAGCATGGGCACTGGGCAGAGTTATTTCAAAGCAAAATATATGCTCCCTATACTTCTGTCTTATCAAAATACACAGAATGGCAAATTTTTTTTTTTTTTTTAAATACAGAGGTTCATCTAGCAGCCTTAGAATTAGAAAGACATTGATGCTTTGACAGCCTTCTAAATCAACTTGTTTAACCATTGATTCCTCGTAGACACCCGTGCAAACAAGTCGTGAAAAAGATTCTCTTATGTTCCTACGTAAAATTAAAAAAAAAAAACCACGCAGCTTTATTGTTTCAATTAGAAATAATATAGCAGTAATCCTCCGACCTGGCACTGTTAGATCTTAAAAGATTGAATCAAAGGAAAATGCATTTACAATTATCTTTCCAATTGGATCTTCTTGTGCTGCATTCACGGTGTGAGTAGCGCCGAATGTTTTTGCTTTCTCTAGCTTTTCATCCTGAACATCCACAGCAATAATTTCAGAAGCACCAAATGCTCTAGCAATCTGCAAACAGCTGGAAAGGAGGATAAATTCAGCTCAATGTTCTGTATCCCAGGGGTGAATTGGAATACCTATAATCTCCAAAATCATTTTGCAGCATCCAAGGGGTCCCCATAACGAAAGAGCTAAATGTATGATTCCCACAAATTTTTCGATAGGTTTGTATACAATCTAACAACACAATGAGAAACAATCTCATCAATATAGTAATAAGTTCCAAATGCTTAGGCACAACCATATAGTGTAAGATTGGATGTGCTCCGGGGTAAATGGAGTGTCAGTGAGCACAAGCACAGATATTCAGTCACTATAGTTGAGCAGCTATGCTTTCTTTGTTGTCCCCATAACTTTGTTGTAATGTAAGGCAGATGTAATTGACAAAATGTTATTAAGTCTAACTCAAGCAAGCATTTTGTCAAAGAGAACCAAAAGAAAGGTAGTGCGACTGCTAGGTGAAAATTAGACCCTCATCAGGAAAGTAGTTACTTTTACCTAGAACCAACACCTCCCGTTCCAATAACAGCAACAGAATCCCCTGGACGCACCTCAGCTGCATGGGCCATAGCACCATATGCAGTAAAGACGGCACATCCTAGTATTGCAGACTCTGTATATGGCAATGAGTCTGGTAATACGGTCAACGCATTTGCGGGCACAACACAGTATTCCGCAAGCCCTCCCATACTATACATGTAGACTGGTTTTCCTATAAATTATTAATATCAATCATTTTCAGCATTCAATAAAGACCGATACTATCAATGAGTAAGTTTAAAAATGAATGTCATATACATTGCAATCAAGTATCAACTGAAAATAAAACACCCGGGGGGTGGGGGGAGATAATTTTTTTTTTTTTTGGCCACCAACTTGCGGAGCATTGAATTAATCAACTGCAGATGCAATCAAAGGAACATACTTATTTCAGTGAAAGGACCTTGGGTTGTTTTGGTATTTCGTCAGTTCGTCACTCGTGACTAATTACAGTAATAGGTGTAGTGACAGTAAAAGGCAGAGGTGGTCCAGCTGGTGGTACTGCTTCCAGTAGCAAATTATGAAGATGTGTAGTCTACTATAAGCTTTCAGGTCGTTTAGTGGATCATAATAGAGTTCTTCTGCCAATGCTAGTAAAAGACTGGAGACCAAAGTAACTAAGGGAACATTATTAGCCTAAATAACATGTAAATCATATTTACCACTGCCGCGGAGAAACAGCCGAGTTTCACCGTCATAGAGGGTTCCTTTTGCCCGGTTGTAAGCAAAGAAAGCTTCACATAAATCATCATGCCCCTGTTTAGCAGTGGGATACTTGTGACAACATTGGCGAGCAATAAATCAGACAAGGCGCTTGATGCAAATATGCGATGTTACCTTTGAACAGTAAGAACAGTTGCCACAAGGCATAATGAAGGAACCAACGACTCGAGATCCAACGGGAAGCCTGCGAGACAGGATAGCATAATTATTACGACTTTTTAACTTTCCATTTAAGTTGACCGAAGAAAGGGAGCTTAAAGTCAACTGACTAGAACATTAACGAGTAGCAAAAGGACCATTAAACTTCGACTGCTACCTTTCTTTTGTTTTATTGTCTGTGAGAGAGCCATGTTCAACAACTTCGCCAGTTATCTCATGTCCCAGCACGCAAGGACTGGAAAAAGGAATTTCATCTTTTATAACGTGGAGATCAGAGTGGCATACTCCACAACCTGCATGCACAACAAATCACTCGATCATTAACTAATTTAATTCACTCGTTTAAAGCCAAAAAGGCTTGATTCTAAGAAACTAAACGAAAACCAGGAGTCTTTAGGATCTGAAAAGGTATGAAAAAATCATCGACGATTCTTGCTGTTGACAATGTTGTCGAAATCGGACTGATCGCAAAGTCGAAAGTCATCAACAACAATGACGAAGAGAAGGAAAAAAAAAAAAATTAAGGATTGCCTACCCTTAGTTCTAACGAGAACTTCTCCAGCCTTGGGGCGAGGGATGTGGAATTCCTCCATAGAGAGAGGCTTTCCAAATTCCCAGAATACAGCTCCCCGCATATACGATGGGACTCCACCACCAGAAGCGACCTGGGAGTAAAATGAAACACCATTTGAAACTCTACGAATAGCATTTTCATTCACAGCCTTATCGATCGGGAAATGCTGAGTCAGCAGCTCACTGAGAAACCATGAGCTAGGGAACTTGAAGCGGCGGGCATTGTGAATGATACTGGTTCTCCGAAGCAGAGCAGTTGCCATGGAGGAATTACACAAATCTCAGAGGTCAAACCGGGATGGATGAGTGAGGCCGATGAAATTGAAGCGGATAGGAACAAGAGATTGAGAATATAGTCGTATTATATATCAGAGCGGCTCCATACTTGGCAAGTCATCATATCGCATGCGTGCTAAGAGACAAAAATTTTCTCGGGGGAGTTAGCTTTTGGTCCCTATTATTCACACATGGTCCGTTTAATGCGAGGGAAATGGAAGGAAAAAAAACAAAAGAACAAAAAATTTCTGACAAGATTAATTTAAAATATTAAAGAAATTATTCACCAAAAAAATTAAAGAAATAATATTAAAAATTTTTAATTAATTTTTTAATATTTTATGTAATATTTTTTTTAATCAAAATCTATAACCTCAGTTCCCTAATTTCTTAAATCAAACTTATTAAAAAAAATTTCTTCCACTCAGATTCCCTCATATCAAACATAGGATAAATTTTAACTTGGAACAACTTAATTTTTATAATTTTAATTAAGCTACCATTTAATCTATAAATTTTATTCACTACAATGCAGTACTTATAATTTTATTCATTTAATATTTTAGCCTCTGTATTTAAAAAAAAAATTGTATACTTCATAAAACTTCAAAACTAAAATGTTAAATGACTAAAATTTTAAAGATTGAGATACTGTGAATTAAAATTTAAGGATTAATTTACAACGTTTAAAATTATAAGGTCAGAATTGCATGGGTTAAAATTTCAAAATTAAGTTATAACTGAGTTAAAATTAAATAGATGGAAATGGTAATTTTTTTCAAAAGATGGCTTCAATATTTTCTCCTTTTACGTATATTTTGATGAAACTTTCTTTTTTTGCCAGAATTTTTATCCTTGTAACAAAGCTTGACCATTGCATGTTTTTTATGTCAGTGACGGGAAATTTTTGTATTCCCACAAATTTTAAATTCCAGAGTTTTTTTTCAGTAAAATAAATTCCAGACTTTATATTTATGTGTGCGTATGTCACATATTTATCTGGTTTTCAAGGCTTTAAATTTAAGGGGATGTAACTTATTCCATCGAGACTATTGGTATTTTTTTGAAGCTTAATAATCTAATTGACATTAAACTTTTTTGGGTTAAGGTGTAATTTTAACCCCGATTATATTTTTTAGATATAATTTTGTTATTGATCTTTTTAATGGTACAATTTTGACTTTTGTCTTTTTTTTGGGTGCAATTTTGACCATGAGGGGCAAAATTACATCTAAAAATTAGAGGCAAAATTGTACCCAAAAAAAAGATTAGGGGCAAATTACATCTAAAAAATAAGATCGGAGGCAAAATTACACATGAGAAATAAGATTAGGGTCAAAATTACATCTTAACCCAACTTTTTTTTTGAATTTTTTCAAACAGGAAGTAGTGAGTTATAATTTTTTGAGAAGAGTACTATTAATATTTAGGATTTTAACTTTATATATAATCATATGGGTGATATTTCTCTTATTTAAAATTTAAAAATATACAATACTCATAAACAGTAGCTCATTATATGTGTGTCTGTGTGCGTTTGTATGTGTATTTTGTTGTGTTAATCATATATTAGTACTCCTTATGCTCTCAAATGTAAAAATTAGATAATTAATTTGCAGGCATTAAAAAAATTAGTTAAATTAATTATTTGTAGTAATATATGTTGATTTTTTTAAATTATATTCTTTAATTATTTTATTCACATTAATAAAACCCATCTTTAATTCATGCAATTAACAATAAGAGTTTAAGAAAAAAAATTATAAATTTTAAAAAAATAGAATGAGATTTTTTATTTAAAATTAACGTTAATCCTCAAACTACTTTTATATTTACGGGAGAATTACAATAAGGTCCTTAAAAAAATTACAAAAAAGTCCTAAAAATAATCATTATTCATTTTAAAATTTATCATTACAAACTGTTCAGATTATTATTAGGACTTTTTAGTAATTTTTTTTAGGGATTTGATTTTAATTCTCCTTATATTTATTATGGAAGGAAGTACTGAAGATTTTCTCTGTTCATGTAGCAGTGTGCAATTGTGCATACCGGTTAGCTTCTCATCTTTTCATTATTTCGAATGAAGCACAAACTCGCATTTAACTTCTAGTGAATAAATTGTCCTCGCTCTGCCTTTTTTTCAGCAAAAACAAGAAGAAGGAAGAAGTAGTAATTTTCAATATTAGTTTATAATCTCTATAATTATTTAGTCTATATCTGAATTCATGTTGAAAATTGTCAACACACTGTTTTGGTGAAAATAGCCTTCTTTTTCTGTTTTGGGTAAAAATAGCCTTCTAAAATTGTGCATAGACATGTAGAAGACCAAGTACACCAAGATGGAAAAATGAACATGTGCTTAGACTAACTAGTGATTTCCAAAAAATGATTGACAAAAGTATAGTCAAGTACAAATAATTTTAAAAAGTGACATTTTGATGAAAAATAAACAAAGACATTAAATATTGGTTGGCTGTATTTGGATTAGTTTTTGGATATATTTTAATGAAAAGTGAGGTTTTTAATAATAAATTTTGTAAAAAAGTTATCTCAATAATTGAAAATGTTTGAATAATTGTTATAGAACTACTTTTTCATATTTCAATTATTAGAAAGATATAAGTTAATGTGATGGTTTAAAAAAAAAAAGAAGAGATTTTGCAATTGAATGGAGGATATTTTTGGTATACAGTCCTCTGAGACTATCATTTTTTTTTTTTTGAAAAGATGATCATCCTACCTCGGTGGAAAACCATGTCTTTGGCCACTAAAACCATAGTTCCAGCACAATAATCAAATTTTACAAAAAAAAAAAAAATTTTATAGAGGTGTTTGGGTAAGTGTTCACAAAAACCAATGTTGTGCTAAAATGTGGTTTTCTTTCTTGGGATGTTTTCTAGATGGCAATAAAACCGTGGTATTAAATAAACCTTAACCTTTAAAACTTTAGTTTTTAGAGTATTGGGTACTTCAAAGTTATTTTGATTTAAGGTATAAATTTACCTTATCAGTATTCATTTAAGAGTATTGGACAACTAAAATTTTTTTTTGATGCAAATTTATTTCAAAAGTTTAAAATCGTAACAATGTTGCCTCCCACGACCAAAAATGTTAATAGTCATCACTATTTTAATAGTCAATACGTTAATTTTTAACGGTATGAGATAATATTATTATGATTTTAAATTTTTGAAGCAAATTTGTACACACAAAAAAACTTTCAGGTACCAGTATTCTTGAGTAAAGGCATATTTGCACTTTAACCCTCTTAATATATAAAAATCAATATTTTAAATTATTAAACTTACAAGAAATGAATTGTATTGAATTAAAGTTTAATGTTTGAGTTGTAATCCGTAAATAATATGAGAATGGAGTTACATCAAGTTGAAGTTTGGAAACTAATTTACTACTGAATTAAAATTATAGGATAGAAAATATTAATTTTTCTAATATTACATAAAAATATTTTAGGAGATCAAATCACATTTATTAAAATTTAATAATTTACTTAACTTTCTTAATTTATTTAAATTAATTAATTAGCTTTTTATGTCAAGTCTGGTCCTAATTCTAATTATAAAATCTTATTTATAATTTATAAATAAGATTTTATAATTAGGATAAGTGGTAGCATAAATATTAACATCTCAACTTTCTCTGCACGTGCGAGAAGCCTTTAGCAGCTGTTTCACTGTTCGCTTTCCCGGCCTGACTTGTGTCCCAGGCCCCCCCTCCACTTTCAACCTTTATGAAATCTGATAACGTCCCCCGGCCGGTCACCTCATCCTGCACCTTACCGTATTTTTTGAGAAAATCGCGATTAGTCTCCCCCACTAATTATCGCTAAGTGAAGATGAAGCACACAGTACACTTTATGCATTATAAATGCAGTACTTCAGCCTGTTGTAAATTTTATGAGTAGCTATTTTTTAATATCTATATGAATTATATTAAAAATTAAATTTAGCAATAAGAATAACTATCTTCCAAATGTTTTTTTTAACATAATTATTTAAATTAATTTCTTCTTTATGCATTTTTTTATATTTATTTTTCAAAATTCTCTTATATTTTGTATTGGTTAAGGTATATATCTAGCCCTTTAATATTATATAATGTTTCAGTTTAGTTCCTTAATTTTAAAAAGCATACATTTAATCTTTTAACTTTCAAATCGTTAGGCTTAAATAATGATCTTTGTAATAATTATAATTATTTTGAAAATTAAATTTAATATATTAGTATTTGAGAATATTTTATTAATATTTAAAATCTCAATGTCATTTTTTTAACAATTTTTAATATTAAGAGGCTAAATTAAAACTATGTATATAAAATTAAAGTATTAAAGGTGGACTTTAATTTTTTGTATTTCAACCTTAAAAACTGGCTCCATAGTACATAGCACCCACCACACGGCTAGTACTGGGAAAACGGGCCGGCCCGTCACAGGCTCGGGCTTAAACGGGCCGGCCCGTTTAAGCCCGAGTTCAAAAAATGAAGCATTTTCCCAAGCCCGGCCCATGAGATAACGGGCTTAGACTGGCCCGCGGGCTTTTGATCCGTTTAACTAAAATGTATTTTTATTATTATTTTTTGCCTATTTTATCGAAATAATAAAAATGAAACAACAAAATTACTAATAAAAGATATAAATATAAATAAAAATAAGTCACAAACATAAATATCATTATGTCAAAACATCTATCACAGTGTAATAGAGTCTATTGAATGAACAAACTAAATAGAGGACAGACATAAACAACTAAATAAACACTAAGTTCAGTAAATAATTACAATATGGATGATCTTGTTTAATTATAAATAATTAACAAAAAAGTTTAACTAACAAACATAGTATATATAGAAAATAATTGTTTGTCCTACTGACAAAAAAGAAAAGAGTTCATCATCCCTAGTTCTAAATTTGTTTCTAACTATAAAAATGATATAGATCTTTATTTTAATTCAAAAGATTCTTTAACCAATTCTATTTCAAGTATAAAAAATATGAAAGAATGATAAATAAAGATTGTAAAATAACACATACAGTATTTTAATAGGTTTTGACAACTTATAAATAATAACATTTTTGTTAATATACTTAGAATTATGGTGATTTCTTTTTTTGGGAATGCCATTTGTGTAAGCAGTGGGGGTAAGTAAAACTAAGAGTATATTATATGTAAAATGTTAGGGTTTTTCTTTTTAAGTTAAGAAAAAAATATAAAATTAAAAAAAAATATTGGCGGGCTTAAACGGGCCGGCCCGCGACCCTACAGGGCTGGCCCTTTTAAGCCCGACTTTCCTTTCAAGACTCCAAAATACAAGCCCGGCCCGCGACTTAAACGGGCTAGGCCAGACGGGCTCGGCCCGTTTTCCCGGCTCTACACACGGCACAGGAGAGCTTTTGAAAAATTGCCTATGACCGGTTGAAATGGCGACTTTCTTAGTACCTCTAATCTTAATTATAAAAATTTATTTATAAATTATAAATAATATTTTATAATTAAAATCAGAGGTAATAACTGATAATTTTATTAATTCATATTTTTCGCAGTCCTAAAAATACATTATTTACTGTATATATAAAAACGGGATTGATCAATTTCTTAATTGGGTGGATTCTTTGGGCCGAAAGATCAGGGCCCATTATTTATTTGTAATAAAAGCACATTAACACGTGGCAGCAAAGAAATGGGTAGCAGGAGGAATAAAGAAAGTGGCCGGTGATTTTAACAAATGCCAGTGCCAGCATGTCGTCCTTGACTCCTTGGAAAAGAAGTTTTAGCAGTAGGAAGAAAGTTCAGGGTAGGGACATCCTTAGTGGGCGGTGCCGCTTTCGTCGATTAGCTTCCTTCTTCACTCCTTCGCTGCTCTGCTCTCACCACTCAGCGTTCCTAACCATCTTCTCTTTCTGCTATATAATATTTTATTCAATTTTTTAATTCCAGCTATCAACTAAATTCTTAATTCTCTTTTCTGTGTTTTTTTCTTCAATCTGTTCCCAGCATCAAAATCCTCTCTCCCTAGCAATAAGGAATTGGTGTAAATTGTTCAAAAAGCTTAAAGCCAACCCAAAAAGAAAAGGAAACAAAAGCAGTCTGTGAAAAGATAACGGCAGTAAAATACACTGAGTAGCATTTGATCTTCCAGGGAGTCCGTTTCTCTATTGAAATGCTGAAGCTCTTTAGGGCTTACCAGTGCATCTTCGTTTTCTTTCTCGTTCTCTCTGTCGTCGCATCCATCTTCAGAAGTACGTCTTCTTTTCAGCTGTAATTTTCATTCTATTAAACCTCGTAATCTTTGCCGTTGATCAAATTCACTTGCAGTGATCGAAAGTGCTGGTCGAAATTAAATTTTCTACAGTTATATAATCTTGCTGGTACTGAGTTTCTTGTGGGTTTCATTTTTCTTAAACAGAGGAGTGTGCTGTGGGTTTCTTACGTGTCTTAATTGAGATCTGAGAGCATGGTTAAGTTACCTTGTTTCCGAGCTTTATTATGACACCCAAAATATTAATCGTTGCTAACTGGGAATGAAAGTACTGAGCAACGTGAAATTAATTGATCTGAGAGCATAGCTTCTTGACTCATTTTTATTGTGCGTGCGTGTTTTGTTGGAGAGGGTGGCGATATGGTTCTGGACATACCATTATAAATTTTTGCTTATTTTCTTCAATGCTATTCATTTGCTCTGGCATTTGAAATCTGGTGAAGTGAGTTAATTGACCTTTTAAGTTTTATTGGTTGCAGGATAGTTTATGATCCAGTAGCAGTTCCCTATTTGTTTGGTCATCCTACACTCTGGCATTTAACTTAGCACCGCAGACGCGGCATGTAAGTTTCACTGCCATGTCTGGCCTGTTTATTGTCCAGTGAAGGGGGGTTATGTTTTATGGTACAAGTTAAGAATGTTGTGATATCAATCAACTGAATGATCAATTGCCTTCAAAAGTTCAAGTCTCCTAGAGAATTATATAGAACCATCTACAATCTATTATGACATTGAAGTGGGGTTTTGGTCTATACTTTGCAGAAAGATGAAATGTTAAATCGAACTGCATGTCACCCTGTTCTTCTATTAACAAGTAGTAGATGCTAGCTGTATCAAATACAATGAAAACTGTCTATGTTAGGTTTCCTATGATTTGCATTATTCATTATTCCAGTTGTCAATTCTCTCTATCATATGTAGAAGATTTTCTGAAAGTTTTTCTTGTAGCCTTTTATGGACTTCTGTAGTTTGTGTTTTTTCCTTCATCTTCAGCTGACAAAGTATCGAACCTTGCTTTGCTTCTCGTCTGCATCCCCTTCTGTATCATCTGTTCACTTTTGATGTTCTATTTGTAGTTGGATTTGAACCTGAAATAAGATGGCAGCCAAGCTTGTCAAAGCTGCAACAAGTGAAAAACTGGCTGAAACTGATTGGATGAAAAATATTGAAATATGTGAAATAGTTGCTCATGATCAAAGGTACCCATCTTGCTTCTAACTCTTTTCATGTCATTGGTTCGTTATGATTGATAACTATTCTAGAACATTGCAAAGAGAAATGAACAGTGGATAAATGCCCATGAAGTTATTATCAACGGTATTATATGAAATGTAGTCATCTTGACTGCATCTGTTGTCAAAGTCCTGGTTAAGTGGTGAAAATCTGGCATGGTGATGCCAAACATACTTAATTTTCTATTCTAATTGTTTTCACCACGTGACCATCCCTGGATTGATTCCTGATCCTGGATGACTCTTGTCTGGATTTTGAAATTTGGAACATGGATGAGTCTGTTGATCTGCCAGAATAATTGTAGTACCAAAATTTCAACCACTGTATCTTTTTCTGAATATGCAGGCAAGCTAAAGATGTTGTTAAAGCTATTAAAAAAAGACTTGCTGGCAAAAATCCCAACACTCAACTTTATTCAGTCATGGTGAGTGGTATATAGTAAATTTTCATGATGTACCTGATACTACGTTTACCACAAACGATAAGCTTCATTATATAACTTCTCTCACATACTTACTTCGTATACCGTAAAATCACTTTTAAAACTATGGTTTGGTTTTCACTCAAACACCAACCAAATTGCTGTCCTCTTCTATGGCACCCTACTAAATCATCTGTTCATTTTTTGATTTTCTAGTTATTGGAAATGTTGATGAACAATATTGGGGATCCTATTCATAAGCATGTGGTTGATATGGGAATTATTCCTATTTTGGTGAATATTGTGAAGAAAAAGGTGATTTTTTCCCAACCCAAACTCTTCTTTTGGGAGTATTTTTTTTTTCTTTTCTTTTTTTGGCTGACCCTATTGTTTTTGGCATTTTCTTTGCTTGCAGTCAGATTTGCCTGCCCGAGAGAGGATCTTTCTCCTTTTAGATGCCACGCAAACATCCCTTGGCGGTGCTTCTGGAAAGTTTCCCCAGTATTATAATGCATATTATGATTTAGTGGTGGGTGCAAATATGAGAAGTAAATCTAGAATTATTTGATTTATCAGTGGTGGCTGGGCTTGTCACTTGGCATAGTAAGAAAGGCGAGAATTCTTTAAGCCCCATGACATTGAAAATCTTAATGACTTAATACAGTGTTTGGTTCCTAGAATGACAGCGTGGGTTGTAAAAAGCTTGTTTAGTATGCCTTAATCACAAAGTCGAAAGCTGCCATCTCAAGGAGAAGTATTTTTAATTTTGTATTTGAACAGGATTATTAAGGTGTTACAAAAGGTTGCACAAGATATTTGGGTGTCGATTTTTGTATTTTTATGTAATTTTTAAAAGCCCCCTTTTTATGGTTTTCCCCCCCTCTTACTTGCTAACGGATATTTGCCACCCACACAGAAGATGGCTTTCGCCATCTTGATATTACTTCTATGTGATGCAAGTGATTGTACAACTTTTCCTCCTTTTTGTCCATGCTAAATCATTGTAAGTTTTCTGAATAGTTCTGACTGCAATCTATGTATACTTTATATAGAGTGCTGGCGTGAAATTTCCTCAAAGGGATCGTGTGGTGCAATCAAATCATCCTAGTTCACAACCTACTAAGATCAGTAACGTACTGAACAGGGAGTGGGGCTCACCTAGAGAAGAAGGAGTTGCTCAGCAAGCAGAGTCACAAACTGTTCCTGAATCTAGGTGATTTTTGCTTTTTGGTTCTAGTGTAATATGACAACATATTCAGCAAACATTTTATGGCAATGTCATTTTCCGCACACTATATGGTCAACTTGCGTTTGGTCAATAATATTGAGTCAGTCCTCTACGTACTGTGCATTGAATTGGATAATCATGACATGAATTTTAATTGGGATAGAGATTATTGTAGTAAAAATCAGAGAAGCTTCCGACTTTGCGGCCAAGTGAAAAGAGAAAAATGCCAAAATGTAATTTTGGGGGGATTCCTTTTTTCTTTCTTGTGGATTTAGGTCAAATCATAGTAGAAATTGAGTAGTGATATGGGGACCTCGCTGTAGGGAACTCTTGGAAAAATATATTCTTCTAGAAAGTTTGTTCTTATTGCCATTTTCATTTAGCAGAGTACTTAATTCAACACATATCTTGCAGTATTATTCAAAAGGCGAGTAATGCATTAGAGGTTCTAAAAGAAGTCCTTGATGCTGTTGATCCCCAGCATCCTGAGGTATGCCAATGATCTGTCATTCTGACAGTTTGTCATACAAATGCACTTGCTCTATAAGTTTGTTATAATAACTTCAGCCATGCCATCATCGTCTTCTTTCTTTTTACCTCTTCCTGGTGCTGATGCTATTATATCCAGAAATCTCCGTGGGAATATAATAAAATACTTAGCTTGTACCAGAATTTGTAGGCACAAAGCAGAAAACAAGAAACCATCTTGGTGACTTGTTCAAGATTACGAGCCATCTAAAACATTAAGATGGCTGCCTCCTAAGAAATGTCTGAAAGTATAGCTGTTATTTTATTTAACATTTTAATGAGTAGCAATGATGCTAAAACCTTATCTTTTCTTTTGACTTTAGGGAGCAAGCGATGAGTTCACCCTTGACCTTGTAGAACAATGTTCATTTCAGAAGCAAAGGTTAATGCATCTTGTGATGACTTCTCGGTGAGAACACAAGGCTGCCTTAAACTTCTCATTTCTGCTTTTGGCCTATGTAGAGAGAGGCTTAGGTTTATTAGCTGTATGCCGCACAGCATTGGTATTAATTCTGAGAAAAACATTAGTACTTGCATGTTTTATTGAATTATAGTTATTTGTACCTTAAACATCTTTTATCCTTGGTTTTTTTGTCTTCTTTTTTCTTTTTGGGTAGAGACGATAAGATAATTTCTCAGGCAATTGAATTAAATGAGAAGCTTCACAAAGTACTTGCAAGACATGATGACCTTCTTTCTGGTGGAGCTACAGCAGCTGGTAATTGTTTTGGCCATGATGAACCAGAGGAAGAGGAGCCAGAACAGTTGTTTCTTAGGTGCCTTGCTTGTTCTTCGGACTTGCTATTTTAATTCCCCTTGTCATGAAGGGCGAAATTTTTTTCAGTCCAACCGACCAACCCTTGTCTGATTGTCTGGCAGATTACGGAAAGGGAAGGCTTGCGTACGGGCTGAAGATGAAGACACTGCACCCCAGTACCCTGACTTGGCTTTGCTTGAAGAAAGACTGAATCGTCCACTAATAAGGCCGCTCTCTCTAGAGCCATCACGAGAACCTAGTCCTCGTTCTCTTCCCGCTACAATTCCGCCTCCTCATGCAAAAGGCGTCAATAGAGAGCCGCCTGTTGTTGCCATACCACCACCACCTGCAAAGCACATTGAGCGGGAGAGATTTTTTCAGGAAAAGAAGACGGATGCTTTTCCTCTGGCGGGGCACATGAGGGGCCTCTCTTTACATAGTTTAAATGGCAGCAGCTCTCACAGTGGAAGCTTTGATTCCAGTGACTAGACTTCTGTTTTATCTTTTAAATGTCTAGTTTGAATTTTAAGCTGTGAGAGGATGCTGATTTCTGATTTAGTCCTGGGGGGTTACGTTATGAGAAAGGACGAACACAATCCTCTTGGAAAGTGCATGTAGGGAGTTTTCTGAGATCATATGCCATGACCTGAGATTTGTAATTATTGCTAGTAGGAGCAGGTTTGTTCTAGTGCTTTATTTTCTAATTTGTTGGGATCTGTATCTACTTTCCCCACCTTAGTAATTATTCCTACAAAGTCATAACCGTCTAGTAGGCCAGGGTTTGCTTCTTACCGTGTTGTAAGCTACCTCGAAATTTTCTGTTGTGTTCGGTTTGGATTTTGTCTCGTCTCTCTGCTCCTTCCTCTACGTCACAGTCAAGATATTTATATGCAATATTTAAAAATTATTTATTTATTCAAATTCTAAATGCAGGAGTTAAATAATTAATTTGCAAAATTAGAAAAATTAATTTAGTTATTTGCGAAAAAATGTGTTAATTTTTTTAAAGTACTTTTTTTTTTAAATGAGTTGAAGGAAAAATTATAAATTTGAGAAATAGAATGGGTTATGGTTTTAAGTGTAGAAGAAAAAATTCTACCCGCTCTTGCTTTGTTATTACAACGACAGTAATTGAAATATGATGTCGTAGATCTTCGTCTTGTTTTTATCCTCACATTCATGTCAATCATTATAGTATTTAGGAAGTACTTGGATGGAAACCAAACTATAGTTTCAAAAATATTTTTACGATTTACGAAATAAATAGATGGAGGAGTTTGTCTCGTTTTACGAAAAAGTATTTTTGAGAAGCACTTTTCAATATTGTCAGACACTTTTTTAGTGTTCTCAGTATAAAGTGGCGCATACAGAGGAAAAAAAAAAAAAGCAAGTATACATCCATGCATATACATGTTTGCAACTGGGGACGTATCGATCTTTTTGTACTTTTTAGTTTATGTTTTTCCTTTTCATTCAAATTAATTTGTTTAATGTTTAACATTCTTTTGTCTATATTGAATTAATCATTCTAAATTAACAATGAGCATATAAATTAATACACCAATATATAAAGAACTCAAAAAGTGCAATGGGATTTAAGCTTCTAATCCTATAAATTAAGGAAAATGATTTAGGATTCCCAAAAAACAAGAGTATTAAAACCCTAACTACACGATGTCAAATTTTCACCACAAAAGTGACTAGAATAATCTCGGGATTTATTGATAAACTTGCTTATCGAGTCTTATCACTATTGCCAATGTGTGTGAAGTTTTCAATGTTGTCTTGAAATTCAAAACCTTTATTACTATGCAACATTTTCACACTAAGGTCAAAAAAAACAAAGAAATCTAGGCAAAACAGAGACTTGCAATAAACAATAAAAAAAGTGTGGGGTGGCGTGGCTAAGAGCCCTGATGTGACAACGGAAGCCCCACTCTCCTTGGAAGCCCACTTTATTTCCACCTGTCAAATGGGATTATGTATTTAATTCTATCTTGAGATCCTAGAACTTTTCAATCTGTACAGCATAATTGGTACCCCGACGCCCTGGCTCATCTTAATCACTTAACTCTTGTGCGCTTCCGGCAAAAGAGGGATCTGAGTTCTTCTTCTTCCTCTGCTCTGTAAAAATGAAAGAAACAATAGTTTTGTATCCAGCTCCAAGTTTTGCTCACTTGGTCTCCATGGTTGAACTGGGAAAGCTTATCTTGCAACACCAACCCCATTTATCCATACTCATCTTGGTCCCATCCATGCCTTCTGATCACTCTACTTCTGCTTCTTCATCATACATCAGTGATCTCTCCCTAACTGGGATTCCCATGTCTTTCATTTATCTCCCTTCCCTCCAAGTTTCAGTCTTTGATTCTGTCGCCATGAATGCTCTTAATGTTCTTGATGCCCTCAAAACTTTATCTTCTTCCTTCACTATTTTGGCTCTTGTGACCTCAGCTCCTCATGAAAACTTGAAGACCCACATCCCCACTTTCTGCTACTTCACCTCATGTGCTTCTGCTCTGGCTTTCTTCCTCTACTTACCTACCTTGCATGACCAAACCAATAAAAGCTTCAAAGATCTCACAGAGACTCCTTTGAATTTTTCTGGTTTGCCTAATTTTCTCAGCGCTTCTTCCGCCCCTGAACCTGTGCTGAGTCGAGAGGGCCCCTCCTACCACTTCTTTCTTAGTTTTGCTTCTTCTCTTCTGAAATCTAAGGGAATCATAGTGAACACCTTCAATTTTCTTGAACCCCGAGCTGTTGAACCTATGAAAAATGGTGTTTGTGCCCCAAATGATCAAACCCCACCAATTTTCTGCATTGGTCCATTGATTACAAGTGCGAGAGATCATGCTATTTCCAGTTCCTCTTCTGAAGACGAAACATCTAATTGCATAGCATGGTTAGATAAGCAGGCAAATAGAAGTGTTGTGTTCTTGTGCTTTGGAAGCAAGGGAGTGTTCTCTGAAGCTCAGATAAAAGAAATAGCTATTGGTTTAGAAAAGAGCAACCATAGATTCTTGTGGGTAGTGAAGAGTCCTCTGGGTCTGGACACAGAACCCAAATTGGAAGAACTGTTACCAGATGGTTTCTTAAAGAGAACCAAAGAGAAGGGTCTAGTTGTGAAATCATGGGCCCCACAGAATGCCATTCTGAGGCATGAATCAGTAGGTGGGTTTGTGACTCACTGCGGTTGGAACTCAGTGTTGGAAGCAGTGAGCTATGGAGTGCCAATGGTGGCTTGGCCATTGTACGCAGAGCAGAACTTGAACAGTGTGATTATGGTGAAGGAGATGAAAGTGGCCATACCTATCATAAGTGAAGAAGCAGCAAGGGATGGAAGCAAACTAGGGTTGGTCGTTGCAGAGGAAGTGGAAAGAAGAGTGAAGGAATTGATGGAATTTGAAGAAGGGAAGATTCTGAGACAGAGGAGTTTGGAGATGAAAGCCAGGGCCATTGCTGCTTGGTCTTCAGGTGGCTCATCTTCAACCGCATTTCATGACTTGGTAAGCTCTTGGAAGCATGGTTGACCAAGAGGTTTGGTTTCCGCTTTTGAAAACTAAACATCTTTGCATGTAGATTTTAGAAGTCAGAGTTATTTGGGTAATTTGTTTTCTTTCACCAAATCCATTTACAAATGCTTCTAAAAGTCCATTTGTCAAAAGTTAATATGATTGTTTCCTAGAACTGTTGAATTTTGAACAACTTTCGATTACTTTTCAGTAGTAAAAATTGGTTTGGATTACCTTCTAAATAACTTCCATGTTATCAAACTAAGTTTTTTAGAAATGTATCCTACTATAAATTCTTCTGCAATAATTAACCTTTAAGGGTTGACTTCTGACAAACTGAAAACCAAACGTACATTTGGAACTGATATATTTGGCCTTCGTCACCTCAAAAATCACCTTGATAGGGCCAAAAGATATATTTGGCTTTGGACTGACATTGGAGTCAAATAATTTTTCTTTTCCAAAGATCAAATCAGACCTGAAGTCACATTATCAAGCATTTAGAGTTGTAAAAGCCAGATGAATATAGGGAAAATCATAGAAAAAGATCTTGAAATCTCTCTGTATGCAATTTTTCAATTTTTAAAGTTTTTGTTTCCATAAATATATAAAATAATTATTTTATAAAAATATATAAATATAAATCACATTATATTAATTAAATTTTAGCCAAATTTCAATTTGAAAAATACAATAAAAATAAAAGTCACTTTTCCACATATTAACCCAAACAAATCTCTACTCTCCACGCTTCATTTAATACTACTTCATTTTAATATTTTTGATAGATTTTAACTGTAATAGACATGGGATTTAAAATATAGATAATATTTTGCTTACCCAAAAAAAGGAAGATAATATTTTAACCATCATTTTTTGTGGAAAAAAATTGAATTATTATCTTAAAAATTCATTACTAGGTATGTTGAAATTGAACTCGGGATTGTCAGCCCTTGCCTATGAGATTTTATATCATATATTGAGATTAAAAAAGAAAAAAATTAGCTAATATTATTTGTTATTAATTTTATTTTTTTATAAATGATTTTTTCACTCTTACGTATCAACAAAAGAATTACAACAAATAAAAGGAAAATCATCAATAAATCTATATACTTATACCTTGTGAAATCTTTAGAAATAAAAGGAAACATTAACCTTCAAAAACAAAGGAAATTACCTTAGAATAAGCATTGGAATATCGTTCGCCTTGTACAGGAAATAAAAGTATTTTACTTAATAAAATTCATACCCTTTTAAACCTTTTAATCATTTCACATTTAAACCTATTTTACAATCAATCATTCAAATAAATTTTAGTTTGTCAGGATAATTTTTTTTAACAAAAATCGATCCAAATAATTTATAATGTCATAAAACATCCGAGAGAGTGCTGGGAAGACTAATATTAAGATAATAATACTTATAAAACTTTTGGTTTTTTCAAGGGTTAATATTATTTTTACTTCTTAAAATTTGATCTCATTTCAATTTATTTTGGTTCTTGAAATTTTTTTTTTTTTGGCCAAAAGGTTCTTGAAATTTGAAACCAATAGTTTTGATTCTTAAAATTTGATTTTATTTTGATCTCGTTAAAGATTTTTGGTCTATGAAACAGTGTTTTTTTGTCTCTGAATAAGGTTTTCAAAAATCAAAACCACTAGTTTTAAATTTTAAATATCAAAATTAAAATAAGATCAAATTTTAAAATTATGTGTAAAGTTGAGTAATTATATGAAGCGAAAGGGACAAATAAATGTTGGAAATTGTGTCATAGGGACTAATCATTGTATTATGAACATTGTTGATTTATGAATTTCTTAATTATGTTATCATATTATTTGCATGTTTACTGTGATGACTATCCTTGGATAACTCATGATTTTATCCTAAATGTCCCTAGTCGGTCATCTATGTGGGCAGGGGTGTGCATGGACTAGACTGGACTGGGTTTGTTATTAACCCAAAGTCTGGTCTAGTAAAGACTTCAGGCTGAAAAAAACAGCTCGAGATCTGGTCCAGTCCAGTGCCAACCCGAGGTCGAGTTGGACTGCCTGGACTGGTCCAGGCAGTCCAGACTTAATTTTAATTTTTTTTTTTGCAAGATTGTAACTTACTATATAAAATTTTGCACATATTTTAATTCAAAATTTATCAAATTTGATCATTCCTTTTCAACCTTTTCAATTTCCCAATGAAGTCATGTTTTATTAATTAATCCTCATCAATATAGATCTTAAATTGTAGAAAATATATATGCATGCTCATTACTTCAAAAGTTAATAGATAAATCTTAATTATTTGAATAGATAAAAATTTATATAGAAAAATTAAATCAAATTAAAATTATATAAATAATAATTTAAAAAAATCGGGCTAGACTGGACTGGACCAACTGGTCTGAGGGGTCAGTCCCTAGTCTAGTCCAGCCCGATGAGACTAGTCCGGTCCAGTCTAGTCTAGTCTTGTTTAGGGCCAATTTTTTTTGGACCGGACTGGACCGGGTTTATTCAGGTTAGACCGAACCACCGGGTTTTTGCACAGCCCTATATGTGGGAGCAGAGATAAAATAAGACCAGTATGACTTTGAAGATGTATGAGATATAAATCAAAGTCATAGGCACATGTAAGAGTACAAGGTGTTGGACCGACCTGCTATGAGAGAGCTGCATGGGTTAAGTCATAAGCTTCTCTCATATACAAACCATGTCACTATGCCCTTTGACCTGAGATCATCATGGATTCCTACATGAAAAACGCTCAGTTTTGACCTAGTCAAAAGTCACTTTTGACCAAGTGATCATAAAGACTATGTTCAGGCTTAGTGGTTTTTTATATGGAGGAATGTGAATGGTCAAGATGGAATTTATCCCTCACATTCGTAGAGAGATGTTACTGGACCCCTTGATGAGTGAGTCTGAGAAATGTATAGCCATACTATAATAGAAATGTAGTTCCATTTCTATACCCAGACTACTCAGGGATTGAGAAAGTAACGATCAGAAATAGGAGGATGACGTTCTCCATGCCTCGTCCATGACCAAAATGTCGTGTGACAAAAGGGACGTGATATGGTTGTATGAAAGGTTACATCGTTTATCGATCCTCATATGATTTGGGTAGTCGTGATGTCTTGCTAGAGACCGTTTACGACTTGTGAGTCATTATAGTAAATGGCCCACTGCCAATTTTATATGGGCCTACAAGGTCGCACACAAAATAGCCCAACACGAGCTATGATGTCCAGATTCATTGATCTAAGATATGTCCACATTCAATGAATAATCTAGGGTGGACGTGTATATATATATAAATTCGCGTATATATATTATATGATATAAGAGATATTTAAGATTTGATTTATAAGGATAAATTAAATCTATATCATTTTTTAAAAATTGATAAGGTATAATATCTCAAATTTGATTTATTAGAATAAGTCAAATATAATTCCGTCATATCTTTATTTTGAATTAAATGAATAGGTGAATTAAATCTGTAGGACGGATTTAATATACAAACCGTATTTATTTAATTGATTTCTTATCAGATTACGCAATATATGATATTGTATTAATTTCAGAATTAATTTAGGATTAATTCCGAAATCCAATGTTTTTCATAATACCGATGGCATCCTATATATTTGATATTAGGAGCTAGGTTTTGTGTGGATGAGAGTGCAAAAGGTTTGTAGATAAGAAATGGCTAAAAGAGAGAAGGTGAGGACGGATTCTCAAAAACCCTAAAAGGACAAGAGGCCCTAGCACGTCGTTCAAAAACCCTAAAAGCTGTTCGTGTGGATACCGGTAGAGGAAGCCGATCTGAGTTGTCGACTTCTCACGAACAAAAGGAGAGCATAGGCATCCCGAACGTCGGAGTCCCCGAGCCACCAACGATTAGAATACCGCAGGTAACACCTCTTACCACTTGACTTAAACACAATCGGTAAATCAGGCAAGGAATTGAAAATTTTAAAGTTTTTATTTTCTGCTGCGTGTCTTTCAATTCCTTACAATAAATACCTTCAAAATATCAAAAGCCTAATTCAGTGATCCTCAGCTGAGTGTTCAAGTACTAATTTGGGATTTACAAATTTTGTAAAAAGACCTCACTACCGTTGATTCTTTCCTCCATCGTTCTTGCTCTTCTCTCCTTGCTTGCCCTATTCTTTCCCCTCCTTAGTCCTCCCACTACGACACTCATCCCCTCACGGCCACAACACTTTCACTAGCAACCACTTCTCTATCAGCTGCGACACCTTTATCAGCAACTTGTCATCATTGCCTCCCTCTCCCATCATGTTTCGGTATTTCTCACACCCTCATGTAACAATTCACTACAAACAATCAACAACCTTCAGGCTTTCCTCGATGCAAATTCATCACTGCGTCCTCCCTTGTTTTTCTCTGCCAACAGCTTCCCTCGTCCGAGTTAATCAGATTATCTGTCATTGTCTTACTGATTCGTTGTCATTTGCTATTAAATTGTAGTTAATCATATGTTTGTTCTAGTCATTTACTAAAAACAGAAAAAATAGAACTTGTGACTATTGTGTAATTCGCTATTTACTATATTTAATTTGCTATTTACTACTCTTATTTAGTCTATTAGCTTATTACTCCATCTTTGGCGAAAGAGAGATGGCAGCTCATCAGGTTAATGCAAGTATGTTAGAGGCTGAAGAAAGCTTAAAGATTGCAATTAAAGTGAAGTATGTGTTTTATATTATTCCTGTAATTAGTTGGGAAAATAGTGTAACTTGGCTTATCTAAGATGCTTTCTTTGATCCAGTGAGTTTTGGGACCATGGTGTTGGCTTCTAATAATTCAAGTGCCCTAAATGCAAGGAACCCACCATTGTTGTTAATGCTCGATATAACATAGAGAATTTTGTTACTGTCATGGAAAGTCTAATTTTTAGTCAATGATTAAAGCTAGGTTGTTAATAGCCATACCATTATTGTTTTTAGGAATAGTTATATATTCAATCTACTTGTGTAATATCATATTTTGTACGTCATTTACCAATCAAGTATAATAAATAGTAAGTAAAGTGTAGTAAACCACTAATGTAAAACTATTTACTAAGCTTCATTAGCAATTTACTACACTTAGTTAGAAAATGACAGCACATTTCAATCAGTTGCCTAACTATACAATTTGCTGAAATTGTGTTGTCATTTGATGATTCAGTGTAGTAAATAGTGAATAAAATGTTATCATTTGTTATTTTCATTTAGTTTAACAAGTTTGAAATTTGGAAAAAGTAGTTGTCAATTGCTAAACCATTATGGTAAATGGCTAATGAGGTTTAGTGAATTACTCAACAAAAATTATAAATAGCCTAATTTATTTATTTCAATTAACAAGGTTGAAATTTGAAAAACGTGATTGGTAATTGTTAAACCACGATGATAAATAGTTAATGTGACGTAGTAGATATTTTAACAAGGTTATGTATGCTTTTCAAACTCTTTGCTACGATTTTGGGAATAATTATTTAGAAGAAGAATAATCAACTATCTTCATTACATGTTACCAATTGGTTAGAACCGCTGACAATTCTACCAAATAGATTAACAACAGTTTTATATGTATTGATAACAAGTGATCTTCGAAATTCATTACAAGATAAACCAATGATCAAACTTAGACAAATCACATATTGCTTTTTTTGTTAGAGCCGGTGACAACTCTTTCATATAGAGTAATATGTGAGATTCATTACAACACAAACCAATAGGAAACTTAGGCAATCATATGTTTCCTTTTAGTTAAGATCATTGACAACTATTTCTTAAAAATTAATAACACCTTTATATAAATGGACTACACTTAATCTGCAAAATTTATTATAAGCCAAACCAATTGTCAAACTTGGACAAATCACATGTTGTCAAAGTAAGTAAAGATGTGATAAAGGTTAAACAAAGTGAAAATTTTAAGTCCACATGTTGAAGTAAATTGAACAAGTGTAGAATAAGTATAGAGGAAGTGGGGTCCACAAGTTCGTTGAATATAACAAATTGCCATTAATGACAAAAAGATAGCTATTAACAACTCAGTGTAACAATCGACTACATAAATAATTTTTATTAACATGTATGATTGTTTAGGTATGCCGTGTATTTTTTCCATTACCTTGAATTGATATGCTTGCTTGTATGTTATATTCATCCATAATCTCTTTTCAACGTTGTCATTATTTCACTTGAATGTTTGTCAGTGTGATTGCTTACTTAGGATGAGGAAGACGAAATGGAGAAGCAGTAGACAATAAGGGAACTAATGGAGGATGAGGGATGGCACTTGGATCAGGGAGTGTGCAGGTCAATGGTGCAATTGGGTGGAAGCTTTGTTGGAGCCGAGAGAAAAGAGAAAAAGGAATAGAGGTTGAAGAAAAATGAAAAAAAGGTTAATCGGAAACAAGCAGCCCTCTGCCGTCAGCAACCCCTCTAACCTTTACCTTCGAGTCCAACGAGCATGTGCAAAGCCGGTAAGATTGTTGTTGGAGAGGGAGAGAAGGATGGTGGGATCAAAAGGGATTTCAGATTAAAAATAAAGCAGGGATAGTAATATAATCTAACAACATTTTTAAACTCTAATTTAGTAATTGAATATTCATTTGGTATTTGTGAAATTGGATGCATTGATTTGGGATTTTTATATTTTAAAGGCATATATGGGTCTTTCCCTTGTACGAAACCCAGGGGGTTAAAAATTGAATGGTGAATGTTGTTTCCACGAGTACCTAACTTCTGCCTTCTTAGATTCTCCAATTATCCGAAACCTGCAGAAGAACCAAAGATAAAGCGCTTCACAATATAATGCCACGTGGCATCCCTCTACGTCTCACAATTTTTCTCACATATAGCCACAAACCCATCGCAAAACCCATTATCTCTCCTTTTGACAGAAGAAGCACCCTCCATAGTATAGTCTAGAGCTTCTCTATAATGGCAACCTCCACCGCCGGCGCCGTCGTGAGCAGCTCCTTCCTCGGCAGACAGCCCACCACAAGCCTCCGTTCGGCGCCTAAGCTTCAGGCTATGTTCGGCGTCGGAACGAAGAGTGGCCGCCGTGGGATCCGAGGGCGCGTAACGTGCATGGCCGCCTTCAAAGTGAAGCTGCTAACTCCAGAAGGCCCAAAGGAATTCGAATGTCCTGACGATGTTTACATTCTGGACCAAGCTGAGGAAGTTGGGATCGATCTTCCATTCTCGTGCAGAGCAGGCTCGTGTTCGTCGTGTGCAGGGAAGTTAGTGGAAGGAGAACTTGACCAGTCCGATCAAAGCTTCCTCGACGATGAACAGATTGACGGAGGATGGGTTCTTACTTGTGCCGCTTACCCTCGATCTGATGTGGTGATCGAGACCCACAAGGAGGAGGAGCTCACCGATTAATTAATCAAGCATTTTTTTGGTTTCTGGGTTTCATTTCATGTCTGTATGAATCATGAATCGATATATGTATTCACATGTTCTTGTTCTGTGAGCTTGATTAAGAGTCATCTTGTGGTTTGGCTGTCGCTGTGATGAGTCTGGATGAAACTGGATGATCAATGAATAATAATGTCATAGTATATCTGCTACTTCTGCTGCAAATTTAGGTACCTGCTGTTTTTATCCCATAGATTTTATTGTCATAGGATTGAGCAATTAGATCACAATATACCGGGGGATGATTTGAATGATGTCATAATTATGAAATTTAATTCTGAACTGTGGTTGAGTTAATTGTAGACACGAGAGTAAACATCTTAGTATGTCACTAATGGTATGAAAACTTTCTTATGATTAGATTAGAAGGAGTGCAATAAATTGAAGCCTAGTAAGTGGGAGGATGTAATTTCGATTCTGTTTATAATGTCATATCATTTGTGTCGGTCCTTCTAGTTGAAGAAAAATTAGTAGAATAGAAGGCAGGCTTCTCCAAGTGATGCTTGTTGAATTGAATCTGCATTAACTTTTATTAGACTGATGATTAATGAGCCTCGTTCATTGTCAGATGGTATACTTCTATTCTGTTTATAATGTCATATCATTTGTTCAACATTTTTGTATATTTAAAAATGCTAAATTCATATGAAACTTGGCATTCTCGTTCTAAAGATAACAACTGAGATTAGGAACGTTTAATTCCACAAATCAAACACAGTTCCGAGTTATCGGAAGCCACTCAATTCAGCTCATTATCATCATGAAATCTAACTGGCCTTATAAAGGGAAAAGACCTTTTTTTTTTCCTCATAAGTTACTCCATTAAATATTTGGCATGAATATACTATCTTATATTATTATTTTCTTTAAAAAAATATGTATTAAATAGAGATAAAACTAAACATTTGTTAAATTTTAAGACAAAATAATAACATTTAAGATTTTTTTAATTCTGATAAAAACATATTGAAATTAACGTATAAATAGTACGAAAGAAATATTGCTTTTTGGAGGCAAGGGGGGGGGGGAAGAAATATAAAACTGGTCATTCCCGTCATGCAACAAACTCTTCATATTTATAAGATAAAGGGAGACGTCTTTTTTTTTTTTCAATCCTATTATAAATTATATTATTAAATACTAATCATAAATGCACTATTTTACCAGCTGCTTATTATGGTGTATCCAATTATAAATTCTTCTACAATCTTCTAAAACTGGTCATTCCCATCATGTAACATACTTAAGATAAAGGGAGACGACTTTTTTTTCAATCCTATTTACAAATTACATTATGAAATGCTTATCATAAATATACTATTTTAGCAGTTGCTAATTATGGTGTATATTATTGTGTTCTTGGAAATATATGTATACACACATTAAAGAGGGATAAAATTAAAAATTTGTTAAATTTTAAGATAAAGTTGATAAAATTTAAAATTTTTGTTAATTTCAGCAAAACTTATAGATGGTACTCAAGGAAACATTGCCTTCAATGCACGAAAGCTCCCCACAAGGCTCCCACGCTATCTTCAAAATTTATCCTGACGTTAAAGTCAACACGAAATTAAAACTCTCAACAAGATTAGAGCAAGTGATTGAATGTGTGTTTTTCACAGCCTCCTTTTGCCTCTTTTTATGTTTTTTGTATCAGTAACATATTGCTAGATCATGTCAAGACCCAAACAAAGGGGAGTAAATATAACGCTAACGCAATGATGTCTTTTGTCCTTTTCTAACTGGCATGCTGCTTGGCCTGTATAAACCAATATCTAAGTTAAATATTCATGGGAATGGATACACGGGCGTCGGCTAATAATGTCCCCATAGATATCATTATTGCAACAACTGCTTTCGGCTAAAAGCAGCCGTGTAGGTTTCCCACGTCACGAAACCCAAATAACAATGCTTATAACAAAACTGAAGCTCTACTTAGAGACACAGGCTTTTTGTTACAATTTTACTATACATTTTTCCTTCTCTCTTTATATCCCATCCACAAATAGTGCAGTGCTGTGCTTAAACTTGACTTGGTAAAATCAACACTTGATTTTCAAGCAGCATAGTGTGGAAAGATATGGCATGCTTATACGAACAAAACTAGACTCCATTGCCTTTTAATGGCCGGGGGGGGGGGGTTATTCACCGAAACAAGGGCAATATTCCCCACTGGTGCAGAAAACCCTCGCCTGTAGTGACTTCTAAAAACAACAGAAGAAGCACAGCCAGCATCGCTGCTCTTCCATTCCATGTTTCAGCACTTTTTGTCCAACCCCATTCCCATACCATTACTGGTGGCGGCAGCTCCCGGCGTTGAGAGTCATATGCTGCCAATAACTCTTCTACGCTTCCCAGTGGAACCAGAGACTGCCAAAGAAACCAGATTTTCAATTACATCACAAGTTTAAGGCATGCGTGCAACTGACAATTTGAATTTGATATTGCCAAATCAATTTACTTGATTCAAAATCACAAGATGATGACAGAACGGTTTAGAGGAGAGTATAGAGTCTTGGAGAAGTTAAATGAGTACCTGCCGCGCTTCAAGATTAGAAACTGCCATGGCACCAACATATGGGAGGGACTCAATTACAGCATCTGCCAAGTCTGAGATGAAGGTGGATTCACATCCCAGAGCAGGAACACGGCCCCAATTTTTTATGCCAGATTTTAGAGCCAATTCTTTGTATTCAACATCAATTTCTTCTAGTGTTTCAATGTGCTCACTGACAAAGCTGTGAATATAGCACATAAATGACAGGAATATATGAGATAAAGAAAGAAGCCAGAAATCATAAAGATACGTGTAAGGTAATATCACAAAAACAAGAAGGCTAATATTACCTAATTGGTACAGCCAGCAGACTTTTTACTCCCTTCTTTCCAAGATCAATAATCGTCTCATCCGTATAAGGTTTTAACCATTCCACTGGTCCAACTCTACTCTATAACAATGATTACACTTGAATTTCAGTGTCAAAATCATGCTTTGAGGGTAGGATAACATTGCTAGGTCTACTAATAGACAGAGATCAATCTATCAGCACCATTCTAACAATTAGAATTTCCATACCATGTTTCATATATTTAGATACTGCAGCCTGCAGGCCAGGAAGCATGCAACGCTTCATAGTATAAACCAATAATGCCTATTGGTTTATTCAGAATTACAAGAGATCGAATGACCCAACAAAGTACCTGATAAGCAAGGGTATAGGAATTAGTTATGTTCCTTTTCTCCAGTTCTTCCATAATCAAATCCACACATTCCTCCATCTCTGCCTTGTATGGGTCACCAGCCTCTTCCACATATGCAAGCGGCACTCCATGCGCACTAAAGAATATCACCACCTGTTATCAGAATTTCAATTACTAAGGAAAATAGGCATACAGACAATTGAACGATTCCCAAGCACAAGCATAAGAAGAATTATTCTTCAGGAAAAGCTTAAATGACAACATATAAGGAAGTAAGAGAACAGCCACGTTTTGTTAATAGGCACAATTTTTTCTCATGAAAACCAACCAAAAAGGTTAGCATAGTGCATTTCATAATATCTCAGACACTCTGAAGGTCAATTTACTAGTACTACAGTTATTTACCCAGAGATAGATAAGACATCAACTGCAAAAGTTATGCTGTCATTTATTTTTCTTTTTTGGGTGAAAGCTGTCATTATTATTTCGATCAAATATGAGAATGCTAACAGGAAAAAAAAATCAACATGCCACAGAACAAAATCCTTTTATCTGACTCACTAAATCATAAAAGATGCAGTACCTCCTTTGGGTTCTCAAAACCATTTAACTCATTCTCAATCAAATTTGCCATGGCCTTTATGTATCCTTCACGCTGGTACCACGAAGGTATTACTGTGTGCTGCATGTTGACTAGATACTCATCCTCGCTGAAGAATCATTTAATATTTAATAATTTAAAATTATAACAGAATGTCAGTCTATATCTTGGAGTATCATGATGTGATAACCGTAGAATCTTTTAGTGGTTACCGGAATATACTCTCCAGGAGACGTAAGCTTGAACCACTGGTTGATATTGAAAATTGTGGATAAAGTGGAAGAACAACAAGCTTTGTAATCCCATCTTTTTTAATCTACATGGTGCGTTTTGAAGGAAAAAATTACTTATAATCAAGCAGCAACGAAATCCCAAAAAGACAAGAACAAATAAAATTGTATTGGTTACTTCAGAAAAGTACAATACGATGTCATATTATTTTGAACTAATCTGAAACATAATTAAGTATAGAACTCCGATATAAGGGATCATCAAAGAAATATCAATATGCAGAAAAAGCAATAGCTGCATAAACGCCATCAAAGTTAAAACTCAGGAACATATCAAACTTTTGAATGTTCTACCCTTTTGTTATACTATCTAAGTTAAAATTAAAACTTGTTGCTGCAAGATTCGTCTTTCAAAAGAAAAGCCTGTAAAAATTTCAACGTGCAATGACATCACATGCTGAAATTTTTAACAGGCTTTTCTTTTCAAGATGAATCTTGCAGTAATAAGTTTTAACTTCGATGGTATAATAATAAAAGGGTAGATAATTCAAAAGTAGCAAATTTTCAATAAAATGTTGTTTAGCGTTTATTTTGTAATCTAAAATCAAGTTAATCAATACCTGTTCAATAGCTTCTTCAGTGAATGGATGCCAGTAACGCATGCCAACGTACACTTTTGCACGGACATTCTTTGCCCAAAGGGATTTCCTCAGCTCTTCAGCCTGTGGAAGACAGCATTAAAAGAGGCAGGACAAGAATTTAATCAAAGAAAGAAAGATCTTACTGCCTCTAAAATAGTAAAGTCTTTTATGAAGTCAAAATGTTAATAATGTTCCGTATCATTAGCAAGCATTTGAAACATCAGTCTCTCCACAGATTGGTTAAAAATTCAAAAGTTTACTTGAAATGGTGGGAAACAATTAACCAAAATATAGATGGACTAAAATAAACGGAAGTATACAAATTGACAATTTTAAATATTTCATGAGAGACACGATTCAGCCTCAATAATAAAAGCACAGAAGACAGCTTAACTTTTCCGGTAAGTAGCTTGGAGAATCAACATATGCAAAGCTGACTTTTTTAATAAGCTCTACCATTCTTCACCATCACCTATTGTGCTCCTCTATCATTTTATAATTATTAATAATTTCAAAACTGAATAAAGATCACGCATTAGGCATATGAACAATCTTACCGACATAAATAGCTCACTTATTGATAAACTGAATTTTCAAATTGTCCAAACTCCAATGCAGCATTTAACACTAGTAATTACTAATTACTTGTACTAAATAAGATGAAAATCATGTTTTCTGAAGTGTCATGCCTGTGCATCAGTTATGCGTCTAAGAGGAGAGCCACCACCAATTGAAGCATAGCCTTCTTTACTCTTTGGTGCTCTTAAAACAGACACAAATTGGGCTAACGGCTTTTGAAGGAACCCAAACAACCTTGGCAGCCGTATAATATCCTGCAGAATAATGAATAAGGAATAGAAAAATTTTAGATTATTACCCATTTCAAGGGGTTGAATTTTTATTTTTATTTTAAAAAAAAGAGTTCCGCCTAGAGATGTCTTGTGCATGAAAGATAGAATATTACTGGGTCAGCAAAAAGGTTAAACAAAAATGGCTGCACATCTTCAAGAGTCTCTGGACCTCCAAGGTTTAGCAATAATACACCAATCTTATCGTCACCAACAAAAGGCGTATCAGAAACAGATTGAGTTGTTGAAGTTGATAAAGCTCCCGCTGGCAACAAGTGCTTCTTCAGTGACTGCTTGGAAAACAGGGATTGTGCATCAGAACATCCATGAGAACATCTGGTCACTATGTAATTTTTCAAGGGACTAGAGTTAATAGGAGCTTCCACATGGACCCTAGAACAGCGATACATCTTGTGGGAAGTACAGATTGCCTGTGGCAACAACCTATGGAAAAAATGAATATTAAGACCTTGCGATTTGAGAATATTTTATTGATCTTGAGATTTGATAATAAAGTATTTGACATAGGAATTTACCAAATTTAGTCAAAAGAGTACTTTTTGCAATAACATAAAACAAAAACAGTCAAATACCAGGCACAATGAATTGAGAGGGATATAACAACACAAAAACATTAGGAAAAACAAGAAAGCAACAACAATTGGGCTTGAATGAAAAATGGGAGGCAAATCATCAAATCTAATTTTTGAACCAAACTATAGCATTCAAGAAGGCAAACAAAACATCTTCTATAAAAATTGCATTGCATTGTAGCGCGAAAAATCCGCCAAAGGTCAACAACATTAATTCCGACAGAAAACGTGCAGCTTGATGAATAAGCACTTAATCTCAGTAACTGAAACATGAAAAGTCCAGCACTAGCATTTCAAAATTAAGATCAGAACTCAGAAGATCCTGTCCGTTGTTTATGGGCAAATGAAAATCCTCGTTCCTTTAAAAAATACACGACACCAACTGAGGAAATGACAGTGCATAAACAAATGGGAGCCGTCTAACTTGTGAATATAAAATTCATAACTTACAAATATAAAAACCTGAGGCCAAAAAAAAAAACAAAAAGAAATCCAAGGGAGGAATACTTACATAGGAAACTTGCAATTACGAGAAGCATAAGTGAGGACTGGAGGAGGGCGAAACGCATGCGAGGAAGAAGAAGAAGAGGAAGGCGATGAAATGGGATGAGTTGGAGAGTTCATGGCTTGAAATAACTTCGTGAATTAGCACAACCAAGCCTCAAAACTGACCTTTCCTTCGCTTGGTGCTTTGTTTGAAGCCCTAAACAAAGTGGGGCAAAGCCTTTAAGGGAAAATTCCAAACTAAAAAAGAAATAACAAGAAGATTTTAGGAAAACAAGAAGAACTTCACCTAACTCTGATGATCGAGAATTACAAGAAGCTACCACTGACCAGAAGGTGAGCTCTGAATGAAAGATCAAGTAAAATATTTCAGGGTGTACGCCAAAAAGTCTTCCACCTATGTTTGGTCTGTTTTTACAAAAATAGTAGCTTGAGGCAATAGGAGAAAATTTTAGCCAATGTCGAGCTTCTTCAGAAACCCATTGGAAATCTGGGGCCTAGTCGAGTTTGAAAGCGACGGATCAGATTGAAATAAATCTAGACCACCTCTTCTCGTTCGTTTATCTACTCCTCCATTTTTTTACCGCCTCCCATTTTTTAGGAATTTTCTTTTTAGTTCACAATCATTATCCAATATCCACCAAGAGTCCAAGACCCTTGCGGACCGCGAGGCAAAGTTTTTTTTTCCTTATAAAAAATCATACAAAATTAACAAATATCAACATCAATTAATACAAATATTAATATTAATGCATACCAAAAAAAATATTAATATTAACAGTTTTAAATAAAACATATAACAAGCTATTTATTTGCTTTGTTATATAGACAAAGTGATTTAAACAATGCATAGAATAAAATATAAATACACCAATTTTTCTTTTATTTTATTTTAATTATAAAAATCTCCATTTATTTTCAGAGCTTATATAATTTTTTCCCAAGATCAAAAGTTATATTATAAAAAACCCCATATACTTTTAATTTTATTATCATCCATCCAAGAGTTAAATAACTATTAAAACATATTGTTTTTATTAAAATACTTCTCTTTAATATTAATTTATTGTTTAAACATAATTTATTTTATTAAAAATAATTCAATACGTTTAGTTGTTTGTTTTTATTTTATCTTGAAGACGGATGAATTATATCACTATTTAATAACGCACTAAAAGAAATTCATACATTTATCATATTTATAAAGTAGTCAAACTTGTAACCTCATGTTTATCTTGGTTGTAATACCAGTCTACTTGTGTGCTCTCAAAAGAAAGCAAAATTTCTTTTTGGATGACCACATTTTAGAAAAAAGGTTGGGCTCACTATGATCCAAAAACAGAACAACTAACCCTTGATCTGAGCCCTGTCCAACACTGTAGCAACTGGGACAGAGAGAACTCCACGTAGAGGATCACCACATGTTATGAACTGAGACCTTGGCTTTAAATATATCTCTCCCAAAGCCACAACATGTTCCAGGGTCGAACCCGCTCTCTTAGTGAGGGTGTCCAACCCCTTCACCAACTAAACTCATGGATAAGGGGTAACAAATTTTAGAGAAAAATTAAAAGTGTCATTCAACAAAAATTCATATCACCCGTGAAATTTTTTAAATAAAAATAGAAAACTCCATAGCTGTTTTAAAATTTGAGAAACTTTTAGAGGAGAATTATTTCATCTTTAGTTATAAACGAATGATGATGAATGAAGCTAGTCCTACTTGTTGCAGTATTACTTCTGATTTTTAATATAAAAGTTAGTGGACTAATTTGAATAGATTAAAAAAATTAGTTAAGTTAGTTATTTATAATAAATAAGTGTTGTCTTCCTTAAAGTATCATTGCTAATCAAGTATATTGGTTACAACTATATTTTTATAAGAACTATGTTGGGAAAAAAATGAAGAAATATAAGAAGCAAGATAAATTGGAGTCTTATAATTAGATACAAAATAAAAATCAAACAAACTCTTATATTAAAAACTGACATAATATTATTTTGTTATCTCTTTTTTGAATTAGTGATTTTTCAATTTTCATTTAATTAATAAGACAACAAATTTGGGAGACTTTTGACTTGTCAAATTCATTTGACTGTTAGTGTGTTGCTTGAATATTTGATATGGTGACTAAACAAAAGTATATTAAACTACAAACTAATTTTTATTTTTAAGGATCTAAGTTAATCGAGTGCTCTTTTGGTGTTTACTCCAGTCTCAGACTGAAAGCCCCAGAGAGTGCACGGTTGGTTACATCCCATGTCCTGAAGCAACAAAGTCAAAGGCCAAAAAAGAAGCAACAAAGTCATGTACCAAATTTCTTTCCTTTTGTATAGCAGTCTCTCACACACGTGGAGCCCATTACGGAGGGAAAAAAACACATCAACCAATTCTATCTTCAAACGTGCCCTTAAATATTATTTCAAAGAATAAACACTTAGTTAAACAAGAATGTTGAAAGGTCAAGTGTAAGTGAAATTAATCTAACAAAAGGACAAAAAAAAGAAAAAAGAAGTCATGCATCTAATAAATTTGAGCTAAAAAAGAAGTATATAAGTGAAATGACTGATGTATTTAAAGTTTTAAGTTAAATTCTGTTGTTATGCTCATTTACTCAAATTAATTGATGGTTGGATGACTACCGTTAGCCGTGGTTGTGGCAATCATTAAATTTAAATTTTTATACTAATATTTAATTGAAATATTAGTACTTAATAATTTGAACTAATATTATTAGCATCTCAATCTCTTTTTTTTTTTTATTTAAATTTTTGTGATTGATTTACAAATCAACCTCTTAAATTTACAATTCTCTTTTTAAAAGTAAAATATGCACTCATGCTATTCATAGGTATAAAAATAAAAATAAAAAACTTGTACTTAAGATGGAATATAGTTTTCCCGAACTAATGGATGTATTAGTTTTATTATTACCAATATTAATTATAAAACATTATTTAAATCTAAAATAATACATAATACAGAATATTCTTCATATTATATATATATATATATATTTTTTCCACACAAAAGAGGGCTAAGCCCAAGCACAAAAATTAAAACTCTGGGGATGCCGCAGGAGTTCAAGTGGCCTGAAGTCAAAAAAAGAAGAGCAAAGAGCAAAATTTTGCTGTTGGATCAGACGTAAAGGAAAGCCCAAATATATGTAAGTCGTGGGTCGAAAATTTAGGCCCAACTTCAACGTTAGTTTTAAATGCTCCGAATATACCAAACAGGGTTAGGTGGACAATAAACGTGGATTGAGATGATAGTATCTCTATTAAAAAGATATAGGTTTAAATCTCAAAAAACGTACTCGTTGAAAGAGATAAAAACTCTTTGCGCTTTAAGTCTTGAGGAGAAATCCTTGATAAAATGAAAAAAAATTATGTGGGAATTTGTCATGAAGCTCAAAGAATTTTCTAACAATATTAATATTCCTCTGGTCTTAAATATAAGACCTTCATACAAATGTGTATAAGGATCTTATATTTAAGATTGGAGGAGTATCTTTAAAATATTTTCTCGCTTCCTCATGTTAATACGGTTAAGTCGTTAATGAAAAGTAGTTACTTAGCAAATTTAAGTGATGACTCTATATTTAAATACTACCTCCGGTCCTAATTATAAGAGCTAGCTAACTAGTTTGAGAAGATTAAGAAAATAAGTTAAGTTAGCTATTTGCCATAAATAAATATTGTCTTACCTAAAATATCCTTACTAATTAAGTGTATTGGCTAGAACTACCATTATTAGAATGTTTACCTTAGAAAAAAAATGTATAAATATAGGAGACAAAGTGGATTGGAATTTTATATTTATGACCAAAATAAAAATCAAACAAAGTCTTATATTAAAAACCGGAAGTAGTACTAATAAACGGTGCTTAAAATTGAACCATCTTGAAGAGTCATAAGTTAAATCCGTTGAATAAGACTAACATTGTTATTTGTTAACATAAAGAGACTGAAAATCTACTTTAATTTATAAATTTATGGGATTAAATTGAAGAGTGATATAAACTTAGAAGGCTAATGTTATATTTTAGCCTAAAATTTTATCTCTGCACTTTTCTCAATAATAGATTTTTTTTTAACAAAAATCAGTTTTAAGATAATCTTTATTTTAAGTTATATTGAGTATCACTTACAATAAAAGTGTTTAAAATATATTTTAAAAAAACTAAATTGTATCGAAGCCATTATCTAGAGCATTCCATTCTATTTTTTTACCCCCGAATTAGCATGGAATGTCTACGCAGAATAATTACCCATATGGGAAAGAATCTCTAGGCACCAAGAAATGAATCCCAACCCCACATTACTTCGTACGTAGCTACCGCTTAACACTAAATCTAGAAGGCCGCGATAGGCGAAGATATATTCTAAATATAAGAGTTAGTTAACTAATTTGAATATGTTAAGAAAATAAGTTAAGTTAGTTATTTGTAATAAATAGGTTTTGTTTTTTCTAAAATATCCTTACTAATCAAATTTATTGGTTAGGACTACTATTATTAGAAAGACTATCTTGAAAAAAATAGATAAATATGAGAGACAAAATGGATTGGGGTTTTATATTCAAAATCAAAAGAAAAATCAAACGAAATCTTATATTAAGGACCGGAAGTAGTATTATAAAGAACTAAACATATTAAGAAATATAATTATAATATTTTAAAAAAATATCATATTTATTATAATTAATTAACATCTTTAATTAACTCAAATTAACTAATTAATTCTTATATTAATAACCAGGGTGTATACGTATATGTTCTGCATCTATCTCCTGTTTATACCTGAGATTCCACAGAGACGTCAGAAGCTTCAGACGGATCAAAACGGCCACTTGCAACAAGAACTTTGTGTGAGAGAACTCAATCTGCAGAACTGTGTCAGTCATTCAACTTGTTTCTCTCTCTGTTTCTTTCTTCCTTACAGGTCAACTTCAACACTACTGATTCTAATCACTCACACACACATATGGTCCCCCCTATACACACACACACTCTCATATACTCCTCCGGTTCTAATTATAAGACCCAATTGACTTATTTGAGGAGATTAAAGAAGTAAGTTAAATTGGTTATTTATAATAAATAAGTGTTGTTATTCCTAAAATATTCTTGCTAATTAAGTATATGGGCTAAAACTATCATTATTAGAAGGATTATCTTGGAAAAAAATGCATAAATATAAAAGAGAAAATGGATTGGGTCTTATAATTAGGACCAAATAAAAAGTCAAATTGGGTCTTATCATACCGGAGGAGTATTTCGCTATTTATATGGCTCCTTGTTTTTCACATGCATCGCAGTTCCTTCGATTTTGGGACCATACGATATATGAACTCCATAAGCCCTTTTGTCTCTTAACAGTGAATCCAAGAATGGATATGAATCAATATAGGCCGCCTCTTCCTCTTTGTCTATCTACTATAACGTCCTCCCATTTGTCTCAACAAATTATTTTCCCTCTACCGTTATCCATTGCGGTCCCCTACAGTAAGTGAAACCGAAGTCTAATGAACTTGCTAAGATAATAACCTGGAATCCAACAAATCGGGGGGGGGGGTTAGAAAGGCCCTTTTAAAAAAAATGTTACTCCTCCGGTCCTTATTATAAGACCCAATTTGACTTTTATTTGGTCCTAATTATAAGACCCAATCCATTTCTCTCTTATATTTATACATTTTTTCCAAGATAATCCTTCTAATAATGATAGTTTTAACCAATATACTTAATTAGAAAGAATATTTTAGGAATAACAACACTTATTTATTATAAATAACCAACTTAACTTACTTCCTTAATCTCCTCAAATAAGTCAATTGGGTCTTATAATTAGGATCGGAGGAGTAATATCTTTGCTTCTCGTATGTTACACGTCTCAGTGAAGAATATCTAGGCAGCAAGAAATGAATCACAGCCCCATGTTGCTTGGTTCTTCAGTGCTCAATGCCAAATAGAAGGTGGCGATAGGTGAAGATACTGTGAAGAACTAAACATGAGACTTCCCGAAAATCACACCTTTTCTTTTAATTTTATGGTTCTGCTCATCATACTGATATCGTCATTAATCCTTGCGTTCGTGAGTGGTTTCTTCCCAAGTTTGTCTTTAGCCATTGTTCCCACGATTTTCTCAGCATCCTCTGATTCATACCAGGAAAAACCTCCGTACTCTCCGCCTCCTGTTAATACGTCAGATTCCACTGAAATATCAGAAGCTCAAGTTTTATCTGGTCCGGTACAAATCCAAACACCTACTTCCAAGAACTTTTCAGAAGCTCAAGTGGCTTCATCTGTTGGTCCGGTACAAAATCAAACGCCTACTTCCAAGAACTTTTCAGAAGCTCAAGTAGTTTCATCTGTTGGTCCGATACAAAATCAAACGGCCACTTCCAAGAACCTTGTGAGAACTCCATTATCAGAACTGTTTCTCTTAAGTATTCAACTTCCTTTTCTTTTTTTCCCTTCCTTTGTACTTCCTTTTTCTTCTTTTCTTGGTAGGGTATACTTTCTCATCCTTCTTTTTAACTGGTGGGCCTTTAGGGAGGCGAAAAGGTCGACGCAGAATTGAACTATAATGGCACAGAAAAAGTGAGCAATAGTACTAATCAGAAGGACAAGAAGCTAAAAATGATTGAAGCAAGATTGGCCCAAGTGAGATCTTCCATTAAAGAAGCTAGCAAAGTCCGAAACTTGACATCTACCCACCATGACCCAGAGTATGTTCCTCGAGGCCCAGTGTACAGAAACCCCAATGCTTTTCACAGGTACAAATTCTTCTTCACATGAAAGTCTCTTGGACATAATACTGTAACTACTGATTAATTCTGATATATAAAATCTGCAAAGGAGTTACCTGGAGATGGAAAAGGTGTTCAAGATATTTGTGTACGAGGAAGGGGAGCCTCCGATCTTTCATGATGCACCATGCAAAAACATATACTCGAGCGAAGGAAGATTCATACACGAAATCGAAAAGAGGAGGCATTATCGTACTGATGATCCAGATGAAGCTTTTGTGTATTTCTTACCTTTCAGTGTGGCTATGCTGGTGGGATATATTTATACACCAACCCGTGTTGTCAGATCCATTGGCCCTCCAGTGGTGGACTACTTGCAGACTGTATCTGAGAAATACCCCTTCTGGAATCGAAGCCTGGGACTTGACCATTTCATGCTCTCCTGCCATGATTGGGTAAAAAATAAAAAGAATTTCCTCTCTCTTATCTTGAAGCTAGAAACAGAGCATACTCGGATATGAATATGAAGAGAAGCTTAGGAGTCTTCAAAACTTGATATTTTTATACCAAAGCTTCTCCATAAGTCATGCCTCCTCTACTCCAAAACGGGGAGTTAGATAACTAATTCACCCAAGTTAAGAAAATTCAATAGTTATTTGTAAAAATTGCATGTTAATTTTTATAAAACACATCTACTTTTAGTCATTTGCTTTGAAAGTGACCCTGTTTATATATGTAGTTAATCATTCACCTAAATTGCTTTTCAAAGTTAGAATTTTTAATGTCTTTGGGAATATTTCACAGGGGCCTCTTGCATCTTCCTTCGTACCTCAATTATACCACAATTCCATAAGGGTTCTGTGCAATGCAAATACATCAGAAGGATTCAAACCTGCAAAGGATGCTACTCTGCCTGAAATTAATCTTGTAACAGGGGAAATCGCGGGATTAGGAGGCTATTCTCCATCTCGTAGGAACATCCTCGCTTTCTTCGCAGGTGGCCATCATGGCTACATAAGGTACCTACTTTTCCAGCAATGGAAAGACAAAGACCAAGATGTGCAGGTCTATGATGAGTTTCCCAGGGGTGCATCTTACTATAATATGCTCAGAAGAAGCAGATTCTGTCTGTGTCCAAGTGGGTACGAAGTAGCAAGCCCCAGAATAGTGGAAGCCATATTTGCAGAATGCGTGCCTGTTCTGATTTCAGACAGCTATGTGCCACCCTTTAGTGATGTTCTGAATTGGAAGTCATTTTCAGTGCAGATAGATGTGAAGGACATAGCCAACATAAAAAAGATACTAATGGAGATTCCTCAGAGACAGTATCTGAGAATGCAGAGGAGAGTAAAAATTGTGCAGAGACATTTTGTTCCCAATGACCCTCCAAAGAGATTCGATGTTTTTCATATGATCACTCATTCGATATGGCTCAGAAGGTTAAATGTCCAAGTTCAACATCAGTAAATATCATATTCACAGATGCATTTTACACCATGTATCCGACAGAATCTAGATTTCGTTTCATGTATATAAGAACTGCAATGTCGGGCTCTGATTCCATGCACGATTCCAGACTATTTGTTTGTAGGATATGAATAATGGTGAGCGGTTAGACCATTTGTAGACAGACAGCCACTGTAGCAAATCTTTGTTCGTCCAATGTCCAGTGCACACCCAACACATCATAGTAAAAAACATTGTTTGTCCTGTTGTTGTAGAAATGAGAAATTCTCTTGTACCACCTCCGGTCTCCTAATTATAAGAACTCTTTAACTAATTTGAAGAGATTAAGAAAAGAAGTTAAGTTAGTTATTTATAACAAACAGGTGTTGTTTTTTATAAAATATCCTTATGAATTGTATTCTTTTTATCGGAAAAAAATAAAAATAAAAATCTTTTGTAAGTACAGTATCTACTTAGCCAGTGAGAAATGATTGTTCATTGGATATGACCTATTTATTACCCGTCCCTGTATCAAATTATCAACAGCTCACTAGTTTGGGGTACGTAATTTAGTTGGATGATCAATATTAAGATATTTGGATAATGCTTAATCTTTATGTATTTCATTCAATATATATTTATAATTTTAACTATGATTTTCAGTTTAACCAAATCTTTTTTTTTATATTATTTAAGGTTTGATCAGCTTTGGAAAAAGTATAAATATTAAAAAAAAAAAAAAGAAGTTGCTTTCATAAATAACTTCTATAAATATGTATGAATGTGCGATTTGAAAAATTTTAAAATTAGATCACAAAAAACGCAGTAAGAAAATTTCAACCGATACTAAGTAGGGAGAACCAAATTTGCAAATTAATTACCCCTTCTTGTTATAAACTTCAATTAACTATTCTACGTAAATTTAAAAAATTTATTTAAAATCAATTATTTTTTTATGAAGTATCAAATTATCCTTAATAAAAGTGACTAATTACTAGTTGAAGTATGGGTATTTATTAAAAAGATATTTAACATTCATCATCAACTATATTTTTAAAAACTTGTAATACTCAATTCATTTGAAAATAAGTCGGGTATGATATTATTGGATCTAAATATATTTAATTAATGACATTTGAATAACTTATTAATTGAAATTTGAATATATTGAATTAAATAAGAAATATTATAAATAAATAAAATTTCAATTAGAGGCTCAAATAAAGAAATTAATAATTAATTTTATATTTGAATAAGTATATTCTTGAAAACTTATAATATCCGATTTGTTAGAAAACAGGTTGGGTATGATATTATTTGTTCTGAATATATTCAATTAATGACATTTGAATAACATATTAATTGAAAAACTATATTCTTAAAATCTTATAATACCCGATTTATTTGAAAATGAGTTGGGTATGACATTATTGAATTCGAATATATTCAATTAATGAGATTTGAATAGCATATTAATTGAAATTTGAATATATTGAATTAAATGAAAAATCTTTTAAATAAATAAAATTTCAGTTAGAGGCTTAAATGAAGAAATTAATAATCATTTGATATTTGAATAACTATATTCTTAAAAACCGGTAATACTCGATTGGTTTGAAATGGGCCAAGTATGACATTATTAGATCCAAATATATTCAATTAATGAGATTTGAATAACATATTAATTGAAATTTTAATATATTGAATTAAATAGAAAACATTATAAATAGATAAAATTTCAATTGGAAGCCAAAGGAAGAAATTAATAAATCATTTAAAATTTGAATAATATCTTAATTAGAATTTGAATATAATGTATTAAATATGGAACATTATAATTAAATAGTATGTCAATTGGAGCCTTAAATTGAGAAATAAATAATAATTTTAAATTTTCATCTATTCCTCCTAAATTCTAAATTTTTAATTCAAGTTCTATTTGAATGAATAAAATTAAAAAATACACTCCTATAAAAAGTAGATCTTAAGTTACAATAAATAATGCAATTTATTATAATTTTAAATTTAATCAAATATGCTAATCTGTGCATTGTATGGGAAAGAAATTTCTAATTTACCTCTAAAACAACACAAATTTATATGTCGAATAATGAATATTTACCACTGATGATTTTTAAAAAAATTATGAATTTAATCTGTAGGTATAATACTCCAAATTTATTCTCTGTTTTTTTTTTGCCGGATCCAAATTTATTAATCAGCACATATGCATTCACGCAGCAATGACTCCCAGTCATACTACGTGATTATGTCCAAACTTATAAGTATACCAAAACTTATCATTTTATAACCACTTTTCAAAAATACTATCAGTTTCAGACTTTCAGTTCTTTAAAATTAAATGAAATACTGAGCTTTTGAAACCTTTTTTTTTTTTTGGGCCAACGGCTCTTGAAACATTTTACCCCGTATCAACTCAGAGTTCGCTGCATTATTTTTCATGCAACAAAAATTGGACTACTATCTTCAATCCTTAATATAAGACCCCGTTTGACTTTTAGTTTGGTCCTAATTATAAGACCCCAATCCATTTTGTCTCTCATATTTATGCATTTTTTTCCAAGATAATCATTCTAATAATGATAGTTTTAGCCAACACACTTAATTAGCAAGGATATTTTAGGAATGACAACACTTATTTGTTACAAATAACTAACTTAACTTACTTCCTTAATCTCCTCAAATTAGTCAACTGGATCTTATAATTAGGACCGGAGGTAGTATTATTTTTCATGCAACAAAATTATATTTAAACAGAACATCCTTAAAAATCACATTCTTTTGACTAAACTAAAAAAATCACATTCTTTTTTTTTAACCAGGAAAAAAATCACATTCATTACATGGGTAAGTTCTAGTTATCATACATTAAATAAACAACTTCGATATAATTAAATAAAATTGTTAAAACCGTTATGGGGTACCATTGCTTTGCTTCTCTCGCATTCCAAGTCTCAGTATCTAAGAATAACTGTTTATGTAGGAAGGAATCTCTACGCATCAAGAAATGAATCCCAGCCCCGTATTACTCTGTAGCTCACTGTTCAGTGGATGGTGGCGACAGGTGAAGATACTGTGAAAAACTAAACATGAGAGTTTCTGAAAACCATACTCTCTCGTTTGATTCTGTGGTTCTGTTCATCATACTGACATCTTCATTATTTCTTGCTTTCTTGAGTGGTTTCTTCCCAAGTGTCTCGTTAGCCATTGTTCCCAGGAGGATTTTCTCTGCATCCTCTAATTTAAACGAAGAAAGAACTCCATATTCTTCATCTCCTGTTAATACTTCAGATTCCATTGAAATATCAGAAGCTCAGGTTTCATCTGGTTCGGCGCAAATCAAAACGGCTACTTCCAAGAACATTGTGAGAACTTCATCAGACCTGTTTCAGTATTCAACTTCTTTTTCTCTTTCTTTCTTGCTTTCTGTGTAGGGTGCTTTTTCATCCTTTCTTTTTGTTGGCGGGTCTTTAGGGAGGTGAAAAGCTTGGCGAAGAATTGAACCGTAAAGGCACAGAAGAAGTGAGCATTACAAATCAGAAGGACAAGAAGTTGAAAAAGATTCAAGCAAGATTGGCCCGAGTCAGATCTTCCATTAGAGAAGCTAGCAAAGTTCGAAACTTGACATCAACCCACCAGGACCCAGACTATGTTCCTCAAGGCCCAGTTTACAGAAACCCCAATGCTTTTCACAGGTATAAACTCTTCGTCACATCAAAGCCTTGAGCGTAATACCATAAGTACTGATTAATAATGATAAATTTTGCACAGGAGTTACCTGGAGATGGAGAAGATGTTCAAGATATTTGTGTACGAGGAAGGGGAGCCGCCATTGTTCCACGATGGTCCATGCAAGAGCATATACTCGACAGAAGGAAGATTCATACACGAAATCGAAAAGGGGAACTATTATCGTACTGATGATCCAGATGAAGCTTTTGCGTATTTCTTGCCCTTCAGTGTGGTTATGATGGTGGCACATCTTTTTACACCCTCCGGTGATACCAATTCCATTGGTCTTTCTGTGATAGACTACGTACAGACTATATCCGATAAATACCCCTTCTGGAATCGAAGCATGGGACTTGACCATTTCATGCTCTCCTGCCACGATTGGGTAAGAAACTCCTCTCTCTCTCTCTCTCTCTCACACACACACACACACACTCTGGCACTAGAAACAGGGCATCGTATTATATGAAACGAAGTTTAAAGTTTTCAAAATTCCAGGCTTTTACGATACGCCTTCTTCGATAACTCGTGTACCTCCACGTTTAAATGGTGTTTGTTTATCCTATTTTTCAAAGTCGGAATTTTTATTTAGAAATATGGTTCTCCACCACGTAAGCTTCCAAGTGTGTATCGGGTTGAATTATAAGGAAATCTCTGGAATTTTTTCACAGGGGCCTAGTACATCTTCTTACGTACCTCAATTATTCTACAATTCCATAAGGGTTCTGTGTAACGCAAATACATCAGAAGGATTCAAGCCTACCAAGGATGTTTCACTCCCTGAAATCAATCTTGAAACAGGGGAAATCACGGGGTTATTAGGAGGGTACTCTCCATCTCGTAGGAACATCCTCGCTTTCTTCGCAGGTCGTCTTCATGGCCATATAAGGTACCTACTTCTTCAGCAATGGAAAGACAGAGACCAAGATGTACAGGTCTACGATGAACTTCCCAAGGGTGTATCTTACTATAATATGCTCAGAAGCAGCAGATTCTGCCTGTGTCCAAGTGGATATGAAGTAGCAAGCCCCAGAATAGTGGAAGCCATATTTGCAGAATGTGTGCCTGTTCTCATTTCAGATAGCTATGTCCCACCCTTCAGTGATGTTTTGAATTGGAGGTCATTTTCAGTGCAGGTAGATGTAAAGGATATATCCAACATAAAAGAGATACTGATGGGTATATCTCAAAGACAGTACCTGAGAATGCAGAGAAGAGTAAAACTTGTGCAGAGACATTTTGTGCCTAATGACCCTCCAAAGAGATTTGATGTTTTTCATATGACCATGCATTCTGTATGGCTCAGGAGGTTGAATGTCCAAATTCAACAGCAATGACACCACATTGACAGATGCATTTTGCACCATGTAGTTCACAGAATGTAGATTTTGTTTCATATAGGAACTGTGTGATGACCCCAATAATTAAAACATTGTTTATCTTTTGGTGTAGAAATGAAGAATTCTTTTGTGGGTATAAAATATACCAGCCAATGAGGAAAGGATGTTCGTGGGATGTGACCTATTACACGTCTTTGTATCAATATCTTACTAGTTTGGTGTATGTACATTGCTCAACTTAGGATCTCTATAAAAATGGTCATTTTTTTCTCTCTTGTACGTTACTGAACAAATTCTGGTAGTGAGAGTTTTTATTGTAAGATTTTTTTTTCCTGTATAAACATGGTCAATTTTTTTCTCTTGTAAGTTCTTATAGCACATGATATTTCCAACCAATGATATATTGTAATTATGAATCTGGTCTAGAGCCAGCCAACGAAGAAAGGAGCAAATTGAGGTGCCAAGTGATAAGAAGGATAGAGTTATCTAGGATGTAATTAGACAACTACTGTTCGCATGCATGTTCTCGATGATACAGGTAGGACATCGTATGAACAAGACCATAAAGTTAGAACGCCTTGCAGTTGATACCAGTTCTTAATTATAATACACATAATAATAGGTGACTTCTAATTTTTCTAAAAAAAATCAGCAAGAGTTATACTGCTTAACTGACTTGAAATTCTCCACTGGCATGCGCCTCCTTGACCCTTTTGTCATATTCATCTTCTCCATCCTCCTCTTCCTCCACCTCAGCTTCCTCTTCTTCATCTTCACCTTCCCAGCCAAATCCTTTGACAGGTCTAGATACTGGAGGTGGGTTTCTAGCTTCTCCCACAATTTTCATTATCTCCTCCACACTTTGAACGGAGAAGCTTGGGTTGTCTCTCTGATAATAGATAGCTTGAGCGGATTCAGTGAGCTCCCTTGGAAGATTCTTTAAAAACCACGGGTGGCTCTTGATTTCCTTGAGAGTTATTCTCTGCAAGAAATAAAGAATATGGCCTGACAATTAGCTCCATAGAAACAAGATATTGATAAATGATCCCAAACGTAGACCATTCAAATGTTCTGTAGCACCTTATTCTATAAAAAAAAACATTTTAGTAATAGTTCATAAAACAAGGCATGATATTGGCCGCAACCTGGAGATGTAGAGATGTGACAACTATATGACTACATTGACCGTTAAGGAGAAAATCAAATAAAAATGATATTCAGCCAATTCCTTGAATGTTAAACATATGGTTAGTGTTCACCCCTCTGTGTGTATGTATGTATGTATATGTATGTGTATGTATGTCGCCAGTAGCCAGCAAATGTATTCTTGAGAACCTACATGGAACCTGAATTTCAGAAGATACCAACAACCTGCCATGAATATTTCATTATTCAATGTTGGCTGTTGTCTCCACTTAGTTCTCAATCTGATGCAACTTTTGGTTTGTCTCCATATGTGGTTGCTAGTTGTAGTTTTGTCGTCCTTTAGTTTGTGTATTTATAGTTTTTTTGTCCTTTAGTTTGTGTATTTATGTTTGGCAACCTTGGCTACCAATACAGACTACAGACTGCGATAAAGCTAAACCAGAGAAGTGGATACGACATTTTATACATTGATACGGCAAGGGAAAACGGAAAGTGATGAGGAGGGCCAAAATCCAATATTGGACAGTAGAACAAAAGAGGGAAAAAGTAAACGTTCAAGTACACGATTCAGTCTATGGAAGTGGACTAGATGGTGAAGACAAGTTTAAGTTTCTTTGAAAAAAAGAAAACGGACCCTGAATGTAGGGTTCAGCTTGGGCTTCTACCCTTTTCTCATTAATATAAATATTCAACAACAGTGAGCCTTGTTTTACAACCACTTTTTCTGTTATTTTCCATTCATTGTGATGAAGGTCCATAATTGACAAGAAAACACAAGAGTTAACTGATGCATACTGGTAGAACATGAGTCTATTTGTAATATAGCCTGACAGTTTAACACAACTGCTATCACAGCAAAAATTAAGTCACCTCAAAAGTCAAAACTTACCTTCAATGGATTTGCAACAAATATACGAGAAAGGAGGCGTCTGCAATCTTGAGATATGTGGACATAATCAGGGATTTTGTATTGGACAGCCATTATGCGCTGCAGAATAGGACAGAAAAAGGGGAAATGAATGATGTGAAAAATTACGTTTGAAATGTACAAAAATCAGCATCAATAAGGCTAACGTAACATACCTGAATTGTTTTCCTAAAATTCCTGGGGTCTGCATGGTCCTCAAAGGGATATGATCCAACCAGCATGACATAGAGAGTCACCCCACATGACCATACATCAGCCAACTAAACAATGGCAACAGCAGAAAAACACAATCATACTTACAGCTGAACGAGAGGATTATAACATAACAACTTGGGGGGGGGGGGGGACACATCGTTTATATATCAGATTGGATGCGTCCTGCACCTAAGATGATCAAAATCACTTCTTTGAGTTGTCTTATAAGAGAAACAATGTAGAAAAACTAGAGATGATTGATTAATGAAGCGTATGCCAACACAATGATAAAGGACCACATATATCTATATTTTACCTTGCCATCATACTCCCGCCTGGAGAGGACTTCAGGGGCTATATAAGCGGGAGTTCCAACAGTTGATTTGGGTCGCGAATGCAGCAAAGATGACTACAGCACAAATAATAAGCAGTCCAACGAAAGTATGAGTCTATAACCCAGGCCCAGTTATTATTCGAACCAATAAAATGTGATGATATATTGATTGCAAAACCTTGGAATAACCGAAGTCACAAATCTTCAAGCGAGGGGCAGGGCTTCCATCCAGAAGAGTATTTTCCAGCTTCAAATCTCTGTGGCATATTTGCTAAAATGAAGGTGAAAGCACAAGTTATCACAGGGCACTTTGAGAAAATGAAGGTGTAGTATTCTCAGAAAAGTATGATCATACCATGGCATGACAGAAATTGACACCAGAGATCAGCTGCTGAAAGAAATATCTAGCCTGAAGAAAAAAACGAAAAAGAAAACGAGAGATTACAACAATAGTATAGTAATATTAATGACTTTGGAAGGAAAAGAGTATGTGAAATTATTCACCTCATCCTCGCTGAATCTGCCAGCAGTACAGATCCTCTCAAAGAGCTCCCCTCCAGCTGCATACTCCATCACTATGGCCAAATGTGTGGGGGTCAAAACTACCTGAAAAATCAAAACAAATTGAAATTAGAGTAAACGAATCATACCCAGCGATGATTGAACTAAAAAGTAAATAATAAATTACTTACCTCCTTGAAGCGGATTATATTGGGATGTCGAAGGGACCTGTGGTTCATAATTTCCCTTGCCACATTCTCGTCAATCTGAGATTGAAATAGAAAATTCTTAGAATCACAGAAGTCAAAAGGGAACACTTAGTCAATTAACATTAGCAACTAAAACTAAACAAGGAAAGAAGCTAGAATCCTTTCTTCTAATCTGATCGGCGGCGTTGAATTACGAAGGAAACGCAAAAGGTAATTTTCTGTAAATCCAAAATTTCCAGCATTTCTAAAGCACTTAGGATAGTTCTCAAACGAAAATCCTCCAATAAAAAGACGCAAAGAAAACAAACCTTGAGGCCTCGCTCGATGTATTTCATGGCGACAAGCTCCTTGGTCTCCTTGTGCCTCATGAGCCTGGCAACCCCAAAGTTGCCAGCCCCCAAATCCTTGACAGTCTCGTACTTGTCCATACCCACGAGTATAGCAGTGATTGAAATGGCGTGCGAGTCAGTATCACAATCAAAGCATCATTTTAGAAATCGAAATGGAAATCGAAGTAGGAAGGTGACTATCTGGAGAGTGGGAGTGAAGTGAAATGGCGCTTTATAAGGAAGAGCACGTGGGAGAGTGAGAGAGGAAAACGTTAGAAAAATGGGGAAAGAGTATGGGAATCCATGACCATAAGGACCAGCTTGAATCCGGTGAGGCTTTGTTTATCAGTTAGCTTGCTTTTGCAGTTATTTTTACATTTATAAATTATAAATTCTATTTAATGGTTCTGATATTTGTGAAGCGGATATAAAAAAACGCGGTTTCTCACTGGCTTTTGTCTCCAGCTTGGTGAACAGCATCGTTTTTACTGCCATTTCTTTCACAGCAACGAACTTCATCTTTCACTCTCACTTTCACAACCGCCAAAATATGGACCCAAGAAACAGAACCACAGTAAATTGGAAACATGAGACCATCTGAGGATGAATCAGTACATATTAGATTTCTGAAAGGGCCACCCAAAAATGACATTAGGTGATGAGTCATTGGATTTTAGTTTACTGACACGGTTGACTGATTTGGGTAAACTAATATGAGAAAGGCGTTGACGAGAGAGCAACGGTTAGGGGTGGCAGACATGAAGATGAAGGAGAGGCACCGACGGAGCAATTTGATTGGCCATTTTTGTTGTGTGAGGTCGTCTGTGAGGGACGGTCAGGTGAGAGGATGGAATTAGTGGCTCATCATTTAATGTGTTTTCACTGTTTTTAGATTCTCGTTCATCCCCCCACTCTGAAACATCAGACGTTGTCCTCTTCCCATGTGACTCTTCATGTGCCTCTCACCTCTTTTCTTCCTCCTTCCTTCACTTCACTCCCTCTCAAATCAAAGGATGAAAAAGTCAGAGGAAAACGATACTTCTGATTAATGCAGGAAAACACTAAAAAATTGACTAATTTCATAATGATTAAATAATACTCGAATTAAAAAAAGAATTTTTCAATCGTTGGAGTTGAATTTGTGAACTTTTTTATTAGACTTGAGTATGACCTAAGGAATCACAGGAATTTGGAATTTGAGGAGGAAAAAAATCTGAAGCCTAAATCATGATTTGCAATTAAAAACTATCCCATAAATATCCACAATATTTAAAACTTTTCTGACCTAACCTTCGTACTAAAATTCAGGCTCCATGGTCTGTTCTATTTAAAGGTTTAAACTTTTTAATATGTTTAAGACTCATTGTTTGGCTTTAAGTAGGGCATGACTCGCCGTACTACTATAGTATAGGGTTGTTCACGGGACGGATCGGGACCGAAACAGGCACGTCCCGGTTCCGTCCTGATGAATAGTAACGGAACAGATTTTCTGTCCCGTGTCCCGGTCCGTTCCGGGGTTGTCCTGATCCCGGTCGGGACAGGACCGGGACGTCTCGAATTAATTTTTTTTTAATTTTTTTTAAAAATCTGATTTTTTTTTTAATTATAATTTTTGGGCTTAAACCTTATAAAAACATCTTTTTATTTTTTTTTGTTTGTTTGGGCACTCTTAAACAAAAGCTCAAAATATTACATATAATAGTCATTAAAAACTTTAAACAAAAGCTTTTAACACAATAAAAACTTGCTAAAAATTCTAATCATCAATGATCCCAAATCATTAACAATATAAAACTCTAAATAAATATTTCCATAGTTACATACAATAGTCTCAAATCTTAAAAAAATATGAAAAAAATGTATATATATAAATAGAATAAAAAATTAAAAAAATTAAAAAAAAAAAAAAAAAAAAGGGAACGGGACGGGACGACCCCGTCCCGTGTCCCGGTCCCCTTTCTTGTCCCGTCCCGGTTTGTCCCGTCCCAAAATATTTCGGGATGGATCTGTCCTGTCCCAATAAGACCGGGACCGGAACGAGCCGACCGGGACGGCCGGCCTTGAACACCCCTACATAGTATAGTATGTCAACTTTTTTGAAGTTTAGTGCATAGATAGCTGCAGTGATATATCAATTAATTAATCATATAATAAATAATATCATTTGCAATGTGAACACATTTTAAAAAATCATAGCCACATTAAAAATGTTCCTTCCCCGTCTTATTTCCTCATAAATCGTCGGCTTTTAAATTTTACCAAAATATCTAATTATCCCAATCATGACAATTTTGCCATTAAACTATTTTTTTTTATAAGTCAAAGTATTCTCAAGTTATTTTGGACTTGAAACTAATTTATATGCAGTCAAAAGCATTAGGTTAAAACCCTACCAATAAGTACACTTTTTAGTATTTGAACTTGTGTTTTCTCCTTATGGAATGAAACTGTTTACCATCTTAACCAACAACATATTGGTTGGTTGCTCATTGAACTATTAACAGTAGATATGTTGTAGTTACTACCAATGAATGTTAGGTCTAGTAAAAGGAGTTAATCTCTTATAACATGACAAATCAAATTTGAATCCCTATTAGGAGATGTGTTTAAATTTAGTGCTCGACAATATTTCGAATAAGATGGTCTGTGATAGGAGGATATTTCAAATAGAATTAAAGAAAGGTGATTAAATCATTAAATTTGATTTAAAAATAAAAAAATTATAATTTACTCGTATTTAAAATCATGATTTACATCTAAAAAAATTTTAAAAAAAATAAAATTGCATTGAAATTTAAAAAAGAGCAATCTTAAAAAGTTAACATCAATTATCAAATTTTAAAAAAGAGCCTCCTAACATAGACAGGATAAAATAACCATATAGTTCTATTGGGCTTGAGTGTTGTGGAATCCACTTATGGTGGATACAAAAAATCATGTTCCTTGCACATTATGTACGTCCTTGTCATTTAAAAAATGATTAGTTTAAAACGCACCATGACAAAGAAAGAGAGGCCCCACGAAACCCCATTCTGTATGGTTCATTTCCATCACTATTTTTTTTTTTTTTTTGGGAGATGAAATTCATTTTCGTCACATTTATTCCAGACAGCAACGTAACATTGAATATTCCCTTCATACTCCGCCAATCACGCTATCGTTCTACTACTTGGGCCTCATGGGCCTAACTGGGCTTAAAACAATGACAGTGGGACCAACATACATAGACTTCTGTGCGAGACTCTCTTGGAGCAATTGGTTTCTAGAGTCAGGCCAAGAAATGAAATATTACTTCCGGTGTCTTAATATAAGATTTTTGTTTATTTATTTGTATCATAAATATAATACCTCGATTCACTTTATCTCTTATATTTATGCATTTTTTCAGGTAGTCCTTCTAATAATAGTAGTTCTAACCAATATACTTAATTAGTAAGGATATTTTAAGAAGAAAGACAATACCTATTTTTACAAAATAATTAACTTAAATTCTTTTCTTAATCTCTTCAAATTGTCAACTGGCTCTTATAATTAGGATCGGAGGTAGTATTAGTTGGGTGTTTGGATGAAACCAAACCATGATTTGAAGAATAGCTTTGGAGAATAGCTTTTGTGAAGAACAGATTTTGAGAAAAAGTAATTCTGATAAAGTGAAAGTGTTTGGATAGTTGTTATCAGAAACAGTTTTTATATGTGTAATTACTAAAAAAAACATAAGTTAATATGATAATTACATAAAAAATAGATTTTATAATATATTTTAATTTGAAGAAATAAAATTATTAATAATATATTTTTTACCAATATAATTAATAATATATAGATAATGTAATTAATATAAATAATTAATATGTGTATAATATATTTATAAAATATAAGATTAAATATGTTTATAAAAAAATAATTGAGAGGTGTTAAAGTCATATTACTATTTGGATCTACTCTGACAGGCACAATCATACTCTTCAATTTGAGTCCGAAGCAGAATGAATTAATTCTTTTGAAATCATGGTTTTGAACTCCAAACCATGGGTTTGTAATCATTTTTTTCTCAAACCCAAACCATGGTTTGAGTTCCAAAACTATGGTTTTGAAAGTTGCCCAAACATGCCCTTAGTCAGCCATCTACTAACAATACTTGAATTTAATTAAAAAAGCAAAAAAATCTATCACAACATCACATTCTTAAAAAAAAAAGTGTCAACATTTGAAGCACTCAAAAGTGCCGTGACTTGGAATTGCTTCTACTAACGGTACACATGTAGTTAAGAGATTTAACTATTATTTTAAGGACGAAGGCAGTATAATGCAAAAAACACATAATAAAAGGGGGAAAATGGGGTGAAAAAGTCGCCATTAGAATATTTTATTGGCGAGGAGAGCCTGGTAAATTTTTATGCACAAAAAGTATGATGATAATAAATTTTATCTGACAAAGGTGTTTCCATACTTTGATTAAGCCGCCTATTAATAAAATTTTAATTTATATGATGAAACGCTTTTTTCCCAATTTTTTCAGAAGTATGAAAAGTTTCTGAACTAAAATAATTTCAAAATGAAAGAGATGCAAGAACTATTTTGTAGGAATTTAAT
>NW_021633399.1:0-62200 GCF_004799145.2 Neltuma alba
GTGCAGATCTCTTGGCTCTTCAATGCCAACGATTCCTTTGCACGTGCTCCCCTTCTCCAACACGGGCTTCTCACCCGTGTTCTCCCTTGAGCTCCCTGCGTGGTCTGGTTCCGTTTGAGGTAGGGCCCTTTTCTTTCGACGTTATCTTGTTGTTCGGATGCCGTTTGTTCATCAAGAAAATGAGGGAAGCGAAAACGCAGTTGCTTTTCATGCTGAGATATACAAATTACTCAGCATCTGCAGTTTCTAAATTCAACTCATTTAAGTTCGTTCATATGTCTTGCTGAAGGGAAGGGACGATGAAGCTGAACGCCAGCCAAAAGGACACTGTTTCTTTGTTCCTGCAATCACGCGACAGATGGAGGGGAGAATGCTGAAAGAGATAATGGAGAGAGTGAACAAACGGAAAAATTAGGGTATTATTTGCTTTGCTGTTTTTAAAAATGAAAAGCAAAAAACTTGTGTTAAAACGTGTTTTTTATAATTTAATCTGAAAAAAAAAAGCTAAAATTTGTTTTAAACAAATCATGTGCTTGATATTTTATTACTTTCTCTAATCAAATTAGAGAACTATCAATGATAATCATGCCAATAAAGCAAACTAGTGTTTCACCTCCTTCATCATTTTAGATGTATTTTTGAAAATAATGATTAAAACATTTTTTTACTTTGGAAATTATTCTACAAAATTATTTTGAGAACACAAAATAATAGTGAAATCAAATAAGTTTTTCACTTCTTTCAAATGGGTTGCACCACGTCGTGATACTGCTACTTAAATATTCAGCGCACGTTTGAGATAGCATTAAAAAATTTCATGAGTTAAGATTACAAGATTTGCTCAATGGAAAAAATGATGTTTGATTGTTGTATGACTTTTGAGATAATTGATTTTTTTTTTTATATCAAAAACTACAACCTTTTTTTTTGTTATGTAGTTTTTAGCTCTTTGGCTTTTCTTTTAGATTTCAACCTTTTGAAACTAAGCTCTTAACATATCATTTAAATAATTACATGTCAAATTGACTGTTTAAATAAAAATTTATTCAAATATTAATCGTATTACGTTAATTAAATTTTATCCTAATTTTAATAAATGCATATTTGGAGTTTGTTTGCATCAATGGGGAGTCAGAAATAAAGTTTGGATGGAATAATTTCATAAATATGATTCTAGGTGAGATTGATGTCGTTGTAATATAATTTATTTCGATTTTTTTAATCAAAATTGATTTTAAAGAAATAGATCTATTTAAATATTTTTAATCACACACATTTTTAAGTAATTAATGATTACAAAACACATCACCTTTATATCACAGTATTTCACAACTAGTTGAAGTGCATATCACATATAATTTATTATATTCAATGAATAGAAAGTATAAGTTGGCAAAAAAGGTGTAAACATCAAAAAATCAAAAGTAGGAAGAATTAAATATTGAAAATATTAAAGGGAAAATCCTAAAAAAGTGATAGCTGAATTTCAAAATTCCAAATCAGTATTCGTCACTACATTCATAAAGAAAATGACTACATTCAAAGAGTAAATGACAACTCATTTTTGTAGTAATTCCTGATGTGGCATTTTAAAATTCAGTAGTCACTTTTTTTAGATTTTCCCAATATTAAACACGATTTTACAATATCTCCTTTTTCCTGAATTATAATCAATATTATCATATGCATTATAGTTATAATATTATATTTTATATAAATTGTAACCGTTTAAAGAAATTTCACCTTAAAAATACTTATAGTATTACTCTTCTGGTCCTTAATATAAAACCCATTTAAGTAATCTGATTAGATTAAGAAAGTTAGGTAGGTTAGTTAATTATAAGAAAAGTGACATTTTTTCTAAAACACCATAATCATCTTTCTTAATACCCAATTTCCCTCTTCTACTTGATTATGGTTGAGGGAGTATCCATAGGAGTAATTTAGAGAAAATTGATAAATATGAGAAATGAGTCTTATATTTAGGACCAAAACCAACTCAAGAATTGAGTCATATATTAAGAACCGGAGGAGTATAATATTATCATATATTACCTCCGATCCTTGATATAAGAGCTAATTGACCAATTTGAGTATATTAAAAAAATTAGTTAAATTAGTTACTTGTAATATATGGGTATTATCTTTTCTACAATATTTTTACTAATCAAGTGCCATTTGATGAAATATTTAATATGTGCAATTACTGCTAGTACTATATTAAAAAAAAGATAAATATAAAAGACAAAGTGGATTGAGATTTTATATTTAGGATCAAATTAAAAATTAAACAAACTCATATATTAAGGACAGGAGATAGTAGTAGTACAATCAAGAATGTGCTTATGATTATATTATTACATCATAAGGAATAAGGAATACAATCATAATTAGGACATTTCTTATGTCAAGTTCTTTATATTTATTATATTAAGTTTTCCAATTACAACGTAATCATATATTCTATTTTTAAAATATCAGCATTTAATATCCTTTAATTATAGGCCTAGATAAAAAATAAAACAAATGGTCACATGTGATTAAAAAACTGGCATGATAAATATGAGATTTGTGTTATAATTCGTACATATGTACGTATAAGTTATAATATAACAATACCATAATTAAATCCTTATTGAATGTTCAATTGGTTATTCAAAGCAAATCGTAAGTATATGTATCATTTTATTGGAGATAATCATATTTGAGGTCAAATCGAGCATTAAATACGAGTATATTTCTTAATAAAGATTCGAACTTTAATTCATCACATTGTAAGAAATGAGTCAATTTCGTTAGTCTTAACCCTCGTTGGTGATAATTATTTGTTTTACTTATCAATCACTCGTTCTTTATGTGTGCGTACATATGCTAAAATTTGGACGAGTTAGACTCCGGAGGTTCACCAATATCAAAGTGCTTACAGATCGTTCATTAAGAAGATTCTCATATTAATAGCGGAATTCAAACTCATGATTTTATATATTACTAGCTAATTCTTTACTAACTAGACAAACTTGTATTGGTACCACTCATTCTATGTTATTTTCTATTCTTTACCAGTGAAAATGAGATCTTGTGAGAAGAAAAGGAGAAAGGGGAATTCGAGAGGATTTGTTCTCTAATAACAGAAGCTGCTGAAAGAAGGTGATTTAACACCTTATTAATAATAAATTACGATTTTAACTGAATAATTGGTAATTGATTTTAAGGCGTGTTTGGATGACATCAACCAATCAGAATTGATGATCATTTACCAACTTCCCAAACAGCCAAAAACATTCTTCGCTCGAAAAAAGGTTACTAAACTGGGGGGACGGCTCCGAAGCCCTAACCGCCGTTTTGCATACCGGCCAATGCTCAAACAGAACTCGACACGGCCTTAAGACGTCTTCCAATCTCAATACTGGTCGTGAGCGCCTCTGGGAAAACTCTGTCTCGCGCGGCGCGGCAACCATATGGCTGACACGAAGAGAAAACGCAGGGACGATGGCAACAGGGGAAGAGAGAAGTCGAAGAAGAACAGTAATAAGCAGAAGTCTTCCAATTCCAGAGCTCAATCGAAGAACGGGGGCCGACGGAGGAAGAGCGGCCCCCGCTTACCCTCATCATTGCAAAAAGAGATTGAACGCTTAAACCCAACTGCCGCCCTGAATAGCGATGAAGATATTGCCTCTGATCATTACATTGAAGGCGGAGAAATTTACGGCAAAGATGTTTACGAGTTGGATGAAGAACGAGCCGAAGAGGAGTCTCAGAAAAACAAGCGCTATGACCAGGTTGGGGTGTATAAGTTCGAGTATGAGCTGCCGGATGATCTGTCTGAGGACTTCAAGGTTTGGAACTGGAACTCCCCACCCCCCCGGGGGTTTATTTGCTCACCCTTTTGTTTGTCTGTCGTGCGCGTGTGAGAGAGATAGGGAATTCCTTGGAGGATTCAGGCACCGAGATTCAAAAGTTTGTTCCATTTGATGGAAGGGTTAGGATTGTGATTGAACTGCCTCTGTTCTGAATTGAGTGCTTTTGTCATGGAGCTTAATAACTTGTAAATCGAGTGAATCATTATAAAGATAAGCAGATTCACGCTGAACTGTAATAACATAGAAAGTTTGCTCCATTACCAGCGTTTGATTGGGAAAAATGATGTGCGAGTAGTATGCAGGTGGGGGTGGAGGGTTGATTATGGGACCAAAACCACCTATCGAATGTTCAAAAGCTAACGGGGCTAATGATTTAGGGTGTTGTGGGTTCTCTTGAATTTTTTTTTTAATATAAAATTATTTTTAATTTTTAAAATTCTCTGCTTGCCAGGTATTTGAAAGGGAAACATTTCGGAAATTTCCTTCTTCAAACTCACTTCATCAATTTATTGATATTTTTCATTCACTAACAAACTTTTTATCGCTAACTTCCTTTGTTTCCCTCACCACATTCCATGCTACGCCACCTGACTTTTTTCGCGACTCCTAGTTAAGCCCTTAGTTTTACATGTCATTACTGATCTGGTTCTTAGAAAAGAAGGTTCATCCTCGGTTTGACATTTTGTTGCTCGAGTTGCTTTAGGAATTTTCTTTTGAATTTAATTCGACCTCTCAGCTCTGAAATGAATATTACCTGTCACACACACATGTGCGCATTTGTCTTAATTTGCCGCCTGAGCTTGAATTCTACTCCTCTTCCATATTCTATTAATGCCTTGTTTCATAACTCTATTTTCAGCCGAGTCCCCTTGTTATTTCCACCAGAAATGGATGAAAATCAATGGGTCCTGTTAATTTTGATGTGAAATAGTTGTATAATGTCAGAATATTTTTTTTATGCTCAGGAGAAATAGTCTGTGGGGACACCAAACGATAAGGTACTATGGTACTAGGGGAATAGTGACACTAATGAAACCATGGCATTGGAAATTGACATCTGAGTCTTATGCTACTCAGGACATTGCATTGCAAGTAAACAATTTATGTCCTTTAGCTAGATGCTTTCTAAGTGTCTAACTTGGTTTGCATTTCTTCGTTTCTTTGTTGATTGGTAAGTTTTTAATGAAGCGTAGTCATCATAGATTTATCATTCATCGCCGTTGATCTTTTTCTTTCTTTATCTAGGATGAGGATCTGGAATCTGATGATGAGAATTTGGATGATGGTGACAACTGGGGAACCAAGGATGCAAAGGCCATGAGTGATAATTCTGAAGAAGAAGATGATGGAAGGCATACGAGAATGTTGCAAGGAATTACTGGGATGCCAAGTGAGGCTTTTGAAGGTGCGATAGTTGGTTTTAACTTTTCTGTTATGCAAGAAAAAATGGTAATGGAAATAATTATTGGGGATACAAATGATAGAAGTTTGTTGATCATGTGTTATAGAAGAATTGTAGAAGCTGTTTATGTGTATCTTAAAATTTCTGAACACATTTCTGACTATTGTGTTTATGAATTATTTTATTTTTAAGCTCTTTTTGAATTAGAGGCATATACATATAACATAACAATTACTTTGATTTGTAGAGCTATGCTTTGATGTTTCTAGATTCTGTCTTTCTTTTCGAACTCATATGCACTTGCAAATTTAACAACAATGCAGAAAGGAGGAAGAAGAGAAAGGATGATGTCATACCAGAGTTATATAATCCTAGTCATGATATTATTGATGGTGATGGACTCATCGGCAGTGACCTTCTGGATCCTCTTCTTGGGAAATCTGGTTATAGCAAACTTAGAAAGAGTATGCAACAAGCGGGGAAGAATGCTAGAACCATTCATGCTCCACTTCCAAAGGCAGATCAAGCAAAGGTTGAGAGAAAGGTAGCATATGAACTGTCGAAGAAAGACATTACAAAGTGGGAGCCCATTATCAAGAGAAACCGGGAGGCACCTACTATTTTATTTGATGAAAACATAGATTTGGGGTTTTCAACTGTAGGAGCAATAGCTTCTGAATTTGAGCCCAGGACTGAGTTTGAGAGGAAAATAGCTGCACTAGTTGGTGATGATGAGCTTATGGAAGCTCATAAAAAGGATGGTTCAAGGCTTCTTGAATTAAACGAGGTATGGATATCGTACACCGTAGATGATTGAGTATGTTATGATTAGCTGATCATTGAATATGTATTTGGTTAAATGACCTATAATTTTGTGAATCAAGATATTAGGTCACGGGAACATTCTAATTGCATTATGCATCTTGTGATACCTGACCTGGCAGATCTCTGTGGAAGACGAAAAGGAGCGGCGAAATCGGATTGCTAAAATGCGTAGCCTTCTATTTCGTCATGAAATGAAAGCAAAGCATATAAAAAAGATCAAGTCTAAAACATACCATCGTTTGCTGAAGAAAGATAGAATTAAGGCAATATCTGCTCAGATAGAAGTGGACCCTGAAGCTGCTAAAGAATTTGCTGTGAAACAGGAGCGTCTGAGAGCAGAGGTATTCCATTGCTTCCTAAAATTAAAAATCCTAACATCTTTGGTGGATAAAGAATAAAGGATCTTTGCTTACCTGCTGTCATCTCCCTACACATGTATATTTATAATGAAATTAAGAAAAAGTATCTGATATACTTATCACTTTCCATCCTGTTTCAGGAACGCATGACTCTGAAACATAAAAACCAAAACCAGTGGGCTAAGCGTATTCTAGCACGTGGTTTAAATAACCAAGATGATGGAACTCGTGCTGCCGTTGCTGAACAACTCCGAAGGCATGCTGAATTGACTAGAAAAATGAACTCTATGAAGGATAGCAGCAGCAGCAGTGATGATACTAGTGATGATGATGATGCAGATGAGAACTTAGCTGTCTCTGATAGGGACAGGGCCTCCAAGCTGTTGGAGAAAGCAAAAGATAAAACAATGAAAGTACTAGAAGAAGAAGAAGATGAAGTTCCTGATTCAGGATTGCCTTCACTACCTTTTATGGTAATTGTAGTGATTTACTTCTAATTTTTCTGAAAGGCTTGCTTATTGCCCTCTTTTTGTGTTAAGAATAATCACCAACTATCCCTCTCTTTTTTGGATTTTTCTCATTAATTTCCTTCTATAATTTTTAGGATCTTGCACTGAATTAATTTGGTTAGTATTTAGAAGTTTAGGATATTTAAGGTTAATAATATGAGGGTAATCTATATTTAGGATCATGTTTGTAATTAATATGTTATCTCTTTTGACTCTAAATATAAGATTTGGTTAACTAATTCGCAGATATTAATAAAATTAGTAAAGTTGGTTATTTGCCATTATTATCTAAAAATGCATCAGTTTTCCTAAAATACTCCTATTATAATGAGGTTATTAAATATGGGAAACAAAGAGAGTAAGAAAAACTGAAGCTAATAAGGGTAATGTGAGGGGGAAAAAATATTAAATGAAGGAAATAAAGAAGATTGAGATCCTATATTTAGAACAAAAACAAATCCCTCAACTAGATCTTATGTTTATGACTGGAGGGATTATTATATGTAATAGAAGTAAAAAGAAATTATAGGGCGCCATATCAATGCATATGTTTATAGGGTGTGTTGTGAAGTGCTGTACAATGTGTGTCATGTAAAACTAAAGGAAGTGTGAGGGTGAGTGATGTGAGAATTAAGAGAAGAAAAGCCAAAATAGTGTAGCGTAATTTGTAATTTGAGTGAATAGTAAAGATATTTTCATTGAGCTCTTTGTAGCTTCCCACAAGTTCTCCTCTCACAATTTTAATGTAATCATTTTGTAGCTAAGGCTATGGGAAAAATTCTCTGCATATATTCACTTTTAGATTGTTTCTTCACTTGAAGGAGCATATGTTTCAGGCTTCTAATTTGTCTTGTTATATTCTTTGGTGTTAAATCTAGAGTTGACAGTGTTTTATTCAGTAAATTCTTATTGCATATTTTTGGTCTCCCCATGGTTTGTTCTGATGTAGAGGCGTGCGTTGGCAAAAAGAAGAGAGGCAGCTGCTGAAGGAGCCAAACTTGCTCTTCAAGAATATGATAATTCTTTGAAGAATTTGGAGAATCCTAGTCACTCAGAAGATATGAAAATTGCTTCTGTCAGTGGTAGAAGGGTTTTTGGCACAGCTAAATCCCAGACTCCTGCTGCAAATGATAAGATCAAATCTGATAACTTTTATGGTAGCAGTGATAGTGAAGATGGGTTAGAGGCCAGAGAAAACGGTGATATGGTGAATGACAGAAGTAATAATTTGCAAAATGTTGTAATGAGTGATCCTGTCTTAATTCAGGAAGACACTGATACTCATGAGGATTCTGTCTTTAAGGTGATGGAAATTCCTGTTTCTTCTGACTTCTTAGGTGTAGGTTTGTGCTTGATAGATATAAAATAATTAAGAATCTAACATGTTATCAATTTTTTACAGAACTTCAATGAGATTATTAAAGATCCTGGGCATAAAACCACCTATGAAGTTGCCATATTTGCATCAGATACGTGGAAAAAGGTTTCATGCGCATAGCATTATTTTTCCCTCTCATGTTTCTTTTCCATATAAAAGGTGTTGAGCCTAATGTGCTTGGAATGAGCAGGCTAAAAATAAAAGTGACAAAGACGCTGACAACAAGAAATCTCTGACACTTACAGGGCCTGTTAGGCAAGAATTAAAAGTATGTACTCTTTCCATTTGTTAAAACCAACTGATGTATTGTTGGTTCAGTGCCTTATTTTGTTTTATAAATGGCTTAGGATGCTGAAAAAGAATCTGAAGAGGTTAGTGATACAGATAGTGAAGGACATATGGTGGATGGAATTTTGTCTTCTGGATCGAAACTTCAATATAAACTTCCGTCTCAAGAGGAGCTCATTCGGCAAGCTTTTGCGTGTGATGATGTGGAGGATGATTTTGAGAAGGACAAACAAGATATTCTCAATGAAGAGAATCCTGAGCCAGAAAAGCCTCTACTTGTCCCTGGCTGGGGCCAATGGACAGATATACAGCAAAAGAAAGGTTTGCCACCTTGGATGCTGAAAGAGCATGATATTGCCAAGGAAAAACGGGAAGAAGCTCTGAAGAAGAGAAAAGATGCTCATTTAAAACACGTGATTATCTCTGAGAAAGTTGATAAAAAGGTTAGTAGACTTAATTAGAAGCTTCTAGGAGCCTTTATTTGTGTCCAGATGATTTTATTCAGTTTGATCGTTTGCATATCTTCAATGGCTTTCTCCAATTAGTTTGAGGAGTTATCTTTGATGGGCCTATTGTCACATAGTGGTGTTCGCTCAAGGCAGTTGGCGTGGTACCAAAGATATAGAACACACACATGCATCTAGAGGGGGCATATGTAGCGAGAGCATTTTTTCGCCAAGTGAGAGAGGAATAATGTCTGACCATTGGATTTTGAATGAGTGTTTGGAATCAAGGGAAAATTAAGAATCTAATGGCTACTTTAAAAGCTCAAAAGATTTTATGTTTTGATCATTGATGCGAGATTTCGTGGTTGGATTCTGTTTCCTTCTCTTTTACCACATAGCCGGAAATTGAATCTTTTTACTGTTTTATAGTCGCATGTGGGGAGTATGACGCAAATGAGAATATGTATAGGATCTAGCCCTTTTTACACGCATTCCCCTTTTTTTTTTTGCGTATTCTTGATTGCATTATATGCAGTTAATTTGTGATTTCAGAGGATTTTAATTTGTAAGGCCACGATGTTTGAGTTCTGTGCACGGCACATTTCATTTTGGTAGAAGAACGGAAAATAGAACAAAAAATGTTTTTGTAGACAAACAATGACACTTGTGTTTCTATGTATTGAAAATGGAATCTGTGTTCCTCAACGGAACCAAACAGGTCTGTGGGGTCTGATTAGTGTACTTGTTATTATGTTCAGCTTTTGAGCTTAATCCTTTTCATATAACTTAAGGAAGTTAATAACTTTGTTTTTGATATGTCAGGCTGAGAAGCTTCATACAAAAGCATTACCTTACCCTTTTACGTCCCAAGAGGTATTTGATCAGAGTCTGCGCATGCCCATTGGACCTGAATTCAATCCAGCAACTGCAGCAGGGGCTCTAAACCGGCCTGAAGTAAGTACTTCAGGATATTTCCTTAGCATGCTGGCTATCCTTGAACCTACCTTGCACGATAGGATTCAATTTTTGTGATTACAAAATCTAGCGGGGAACATTCTGATGTGGCTTTGCTTTCTTGTTTTGGATGGATAGCAAAAATGCGCTTTACACGTAACTAGATTGTCTTCAAATGGCTTTCTCAGTTCTCACTATGAAACTAGCATAACTTATTCTTCTACTGGTTTTGTGCAGGTGGTAAAGAGGCCTGGCGTTATTATAAAGCCAATAGAGTTTGAGGACCCGCTTGAAAAAACGGGGCGGGGTGTGGAGAAGCCTAAGTTGAAAAATAAAGGCAGTGGTGGCAAAACCATGAAAAAGACAAAGACTAACCGTCGGGTCAAGGTGTAATTTGAGAGTTTTATTATTGCAGTTCTTGAAACATTCCCAGTTTTCAATGTTTGGGAAAGAAGTTGAGGTCATGTGGCGTAAAGAGAAGGCCAGATAGCTAGCATTGGCAAGAAGCACGGGCGTTATTCATTCGCGAAGCTTGGTGCACAAAGGAAAATGATAAGAAAATAAGATTGAGAGAACAAGCGCTCCTTGTATTGTTCAGTTTTAAATTTTCAACCAACTGATTTGTTTTTACAGTGTTTTTCTTGGTACTCGAGAATTTGAGATGTCTTTTATCCTCGAGGCAGCGTTAAGAATCTCTTCCTCGTGTGCGAAAATTTTTAGTTATGTAATTCTGTAGTAATTTTTCCTCCTTCATTGAAACGCTGATCTTTTTCATTTGTTTTTGCGTTTTCTTATTTACCCCTAAGGGTGTGTTTGGATGAAACCAAACTGTGGTTTAGAAAAGTGATTCTGGAGAATAGATTTTGGGAAGAATAGATTCTGGAAAGAATAGATTTTATGAAAAAGTGATTTTGAGAAGTGAGAGTGTTTGGATAGTTGTTATCAGAAACACTTTTTATATATACAAATTAATAAAAAAAAGATATAAGTTAATATGATAATTACAAAAAAAATAGATTTTATGATATATTTTTTTGAAGGAATAAAATTATTAATAATATATTTTTTATTAACATAATTAATAATACATAAGATAATATAATTAATAAATAATTAATATGTATATATATTTATAAAATATAAGATTAAATATGTTTATAAAAAATATGTTTATAAAAAAAAAAACAAGATACATATCCTATAGACTTTCACATTCTCTTTTTTTTTTTTCAAAAATAAAATTTTTTTACTTTTTCCAAAACCATAGTTTTGGTTTTTGGGTAGTTTATTCTCCAAACCATGGTTTAAGTCCCCAAACCATGGTTTGGAGTGTCACCCAAACACACCCTAAATTTTGGCAATAAGGGAAGCTGTCAGATTCTAATTTGGGGGACTTGAATCCTAATGTTCAGTCCCTGAATTTACTAAATTTCAGCAAACATGAGCCACTGATAGAAGGGGTTGACATGATTGACGGGGTGCTTTGGATTTTCAACGACCTAGGCACAATTTAGACAATAATTACAATTTTCTCAATAGTCCATAGAGCCTCTATGCTATTGCATTTCTTTCTTTATATTTATTTTAATTTAGCCAATATTTCTTATAGGCGATTGTATTGTTGGAGATTTTATTTGAAAAATTCCCAGTTTTCTCCCAAACAATTTTTTGCAGCACGCTGGGGTATTGGGTTATTTGATGGGTTATTACTTCTTTAATGAATCACTTAAGTAATAAAGTTTGCGATTAAAATTGCTACTGGAAAAAAATAAAAATCCATATTTAGTTGTTTATTAAAAGCTTTATTCATTATTTATTCATATAAATAAATAAACCAGCTGATCTACCGCGGCAATTGTTGGTAAAATAAAACCAAGTGTACCAGATTATAATTATTTTTTGAGTTAATATAATATTTAGTTCCTTAAATTTGTTCTCATTTTAGTTTTAGATTTTTAAATTTCAAACTATAGGTTTTGATTCTTTCAAAGGGAATATGGTCCAGGTATTTATTGAATCTGTTTTAAATTAAAAAAAACTTGAAAAAAAAATCTTATAGTTTAAAACTTGAGAGATCAAAACTAAAGCGAGAATAAATTTGAGAGACATTATATTATTAGCCCTTGTTTTTTTTCTCTCTCTCTAAAAAGATACAAATTTTTTTCTTTTTTTCAATACTCGGCAAGTTCAGTTCCCCACATTTGCATCTCTAGCGCGCGCATGGTCTGAGAGGAAGAATGTTTCACGAGCTGCTTCTTTCACTGTTAGGCTACACTGGCGACTTGATTATCGATCAGAGAGAGCAACTCTCCTCTAACAGTTCAATTTCCGATGAATGCACTTTCAAGCTCGCTCCCGATATTTCTTTTATCGAACCCAGTAATAGGTTCGCACCATCTTTTCAATTTCCCTCCTTTTCCAAATTTTTAAACTCTAGAATGTCTGCATTATAGGGTTTTTGATGAATTTCTTTCCTGAACAATTGTGAGAGTGCAACATTTATATCTTCGCCTTTTACCATTCGAATTAATGTTTTGGTTGCAGAGAACTCATTGAGAAGATCATCACTTTGGGATTTTATTACAGAGAGCTGGATCGTTTTGCTACCAAGTCTAGGAATTTATGTTGGATAAGGTCTGCGAATGCTTATTCTTTGGGTGTCATCCCTGAGGCGTCGGAGGGGGAAGCCGAAAAGCCGAGTGTTTATCGTAGGGCCTTAGCTAATGGCATTCTTGAGGTACTGTCAATTTATAGGTCTGCTGTTCTGCATCTTGAGCAGAAGCTGTTGTCTGAAACCATGCCTATTTTGGCAACCGTTACTCAAGGCCTTAATAAGGTAATTTTGAATTTCTTTTGCACAACAATTTCCTATAGTTTCGACATGATCTTTTGTTAATTGGTTTTGATATGATTTCCAGTTTTTTGTTCTGTTGCCACCTTTATACGAGCTCATTCTAGAAATTGAGCGTGATAATATCCGCGGCGGTCAGCTTCTTAATCTTTTACACAAGAGATGTCATTGTGGAGTGCCTGAATTACAGGCTTGCATTAAAAGGTATACAATTATTCTTCAGTGTCACAAGTATTTGTGCCTTTTCCAGCTATCTGATCTCTATGGGTTCAGAGATTTAATTAGTGAAGAAAAATTACACTTTTAGCTGCTGAATCCTTGCTCCTCCTAGAAAAATTATAGGAGTGAAGGACAACTACTAAAGAATGCCACGTTGGGTTGCACGTTGTTAGATGATATCTTCTTGGGATGAATATGTTTATTGGAGTTTTCAACTTTGAACTGATCACGCTTCAAACCATTACTCACTTTTTTTTTGCTTTTTTGTTTTTAATTCCCTCTCCCCAAAGCTTAGGCTTCTTTGGCAGGGGCATCAGGTTATGTACAAGCAGCTAGCATCATGGATGGTTTATGGGATCCTTCAAGATCAGCATGGAGAGTTTTTCATTAGGAGGTAATTCATTATCACTCTTTGTGTGTAAACTGTTACTATGTGTGGTTCAATACTTTTATGTACACATATCTTGTATCTCAGGGGAATCGTGTTAAGAGTATATGAAAACCAGTTAAAGTTGAATATGTTGTTTTGCTTTATTATTTTTTTCCCCACAGTTTTTATGATTTGTGTGTCCCTATATAAAATTTGTGATATATCAAGTTCTGCTGTCCATTTTTTAATTCCTTTGAGTTATCTGTTGAACTGAATCAATTATTTTTCAGGCAAGAAGATAGAGATAGAGAACAAGGCTCATATCATCCTGACATTGCCGGAAAGTTGGCCCACTTGTCAACCGATGATGCAACTTTAACAGATTGGCACTTGGGGTTTCATATTTCCTTGGTACTGACTCATTATTTGTTGATAACTCTTGACAAGTGAAGTTCATTTCGTTTGCCAATTTCCTTTTTTTTTTTTTTTTTTAATCCTTTGCAAAGGATATGACCAGCGTTAATTTTCTGGCAAATGGGAAATGCAGCTGTCCTTTTGACTGGACTTTTTTTTTCTTCCTTGCAGGATATGCTTCCAGAATATATACCAATGCGTGTGGCTGAATCAATTCTTTTTGCTGGTAAAGCTGTTAGGGTTCTACGGAACCCAACTCCTGCCTTTCAGTCTGGTACTGCTGTATATCACCAACTTCCTAAGAGCTTTCAGAAAATACAAGGATTAGCAGAGCGCTTTCCATTCCTAAAGGAGGCTGTAAATAGTCAAGGACTGGGAGAAGATTTGCTTCCACAGTCTGAGGCAGATAAGATTGAAGCCATGCTTCTAGACCTAAAGGTTTTTTCATGCTACTGTGCTGTGTCTTCTATTTCACCTGTTAATGATCAATGTGCTGTCTCGTTAAGATTTTCTTACCCCACTGACTATAACAATTAGCCGCCTAAAGGAAAACTAATGGTTAACTTTTTATAGGAATCGTCTGAGTTTCACAAAAGATCATTCGAATGTGCTGTTGACTCTATTCATACTATAGCCGCAAGTCATCTTTGGCAGGTGCATAACATAAAGATTTTAAGTTTCATATGGTCATTAATTGGTGCAATTATGTTTGGAGCCACCATTAATATCTATTTTCTTCACCTTTGCAGCTTGTTGTGGTACGAGCTGACTTGAATGGCCACCTGAAGGCCCTTAAAGACTATTTTCTTTTGGCAAAAGGAGATTTCTTTCAGGTAAACTATGAACTGTTGCATATCTAGTGTCTTGGCATGCACTCATTTATAATTCAATCTGCACTTTTTTCTTTTCCGGTGAAAGTCAATCCGCACTTCATTTTGAGAAATATGATATTTATTTTCAATTTTGTTTGTCTGGAGAGAGAAAAAGGAGTCTACAAATTTTCATTAGTCACCACGTAAGAAAGTAGAGGGGAAAAGGATGTGTTTTGAAATTTCAATTTCAACTATTTATCCATGAGAAAATGGTTTTGATAACGTACTTCCTCTGGCTTTTCCCCCATATGAGCTTGTTCGTTGACATCTTTTCATGACTCATGATAATTTTTCCCTGTAGTGTTTCCTTGAGGAAAGTCGCCAATTAATGCGATTGCCACCACGCCAATCAACTGCTGAAGCAGATCTTATGGTCCCTTTTCAGTTGGTTTGTCTAACTAATGACTTATGGCTCAGTGTTCTCATGATCATATGTAAGCAGGGTAATTGAAATTTCTTGACTTTGTAGGCTGCAATAAAAACTATTGGCGAAGAAGACAAATACTTCCCTAAAGTATCCTTGCGGTTGGAATTCAAACTCATTTGTTTTTCATTCATGTGATTTTGTTTTGAGGAATTATTAATTATGTACGCTGAATTGTCTTTCTTCTCTTCTAGGATGCCTTCTTTTGGAATTTCAGTCAAATCTTCCCAATCAGATTTGCCAAAGGCAACAGCTTATGCAGATGTTAGTTCTGGTTCTTCACTTTCAAATGCTTCTTCAGAATTGTCACTTGATGGATGGGATGGCATTGCTCTTGAGTACTCTGTTGATTGGCCTTTGCATTTGTTTTTCACTCAAGAAGTCCTCTCTATGTAAGATTCTAAATCTCTTATCCTGCCGCTTGAAGTGGATTATTTTCTTTTCTAAGTTGTTTCATTGTATATAGCATCAATCTTTGTTAACCCCATTGCAAAGAGTGAGATGAAAATTACACTGTTAAACATCTTGGGAGGGTTTAATTTATTGTTTTCAACTTGATATACTGAGTTTGAGACAACTGAGCTTTAGAAGAAGGTAAACTATCCATCAAATTTTTTTAAAATAAGCATTTCAACAAATTCCACTTTTGGATCTTAATTTCACATCATGTAGGTCATGTTCATAAATTTTAATATTAATAAGAAATTAGTTCATGTTTTTAGACTTTGAACTTACTCATAATCAATTTATTTGAAATTTGGAATGCTTAATCAAAGATAATATCTCATCATTCATGTCATCTGTAAATGATATTTTGACAGGTACCGTAGAGTTTTCCAATACTTATTGCGGCTCAAACGGACACAAATGGAATTGGAGAAATTGTGGGCATCTGTAATGCACCTTGGTCACAGTGATTTTGCCAAACACCGTAAGGGGCGAGATAAGGGCTCAATAACACAGCAGACGCGTCAGCGGCTTCAACCAATGTGGCATGTTAGAGAGCATATGGCATTCTTGGTCAGAAATCTCCAGTTTTATATCCAGGTTGTCATTTATGTCTTTTTTTATTTCTGTGAAATTTATGAAATTATTGCTATCAATATTATGCAATAAGCTAGTTTGGTCTTTTCATTTACTAATAAAGCATTTGAAAAGTTGAATGCATACACTAAGTTTATGACGCGGACATTGTCAAGCAGGGTATGAAATGCTTTTGATGAATTATGTAGTACCTTATCTCATTGAAAGGGCACTGTAATATTGGTTTCTAATAAAATATCATTTTCTGTAATTTGCTTTGCCAATCTAGTGAACTTACCAAGAAAGAAAATGAATTTATGAGAGTTGATGAGAAAATTGAGGGACTACTGATGATGTCTAGCTCTTGATTTTTCATAAATCCCTTTGTGGTAAGTCCAGAGGTAGAGCTTCCAACTAAATGGAGCCTGAAAAATGTATAGGTGATACCTTATACATTTCCTTAGTTGGAATCTGATGTAAGTTTCTGAATGCTTTTCATTCTTAGTTGATACTATAAATTATAATCTTCTTTATTACCAATCCTATTTTCTTCTTGCCGAGTATTCCTCTGCCTGTTGATAATATGTCATCCTTGGATATCTATATTTTTTTCTTCTCAATTACCAAAATAGAATTTTTCAAATTCAAAATTTTGTTCTTTTCTTTGCAGGTGGATGTGATAGAGTCTCAGTGGAATATATTACAGACGCATATTCAAGAATCTCACGACTTTACAGAACTTGTGGGCTTCCATCAAGAGTATTACACTTTAACATCCTCCTTCTAAGTTGTTTCATTTTATAGTTACATAAAATAGTTTTTTTTGGTGTTTGATAAACTCTTTCACATGTATAAAATCTTGATTTACGTGATTATATTTGTTAGAATTGGATACTAGTTGCTAACCACCAAATCAGTAGAAATCAGTAGAACAAATATCCCATTGCTTGCGGACCTTGTCATGTTAGGGCCTGGATGTCCACGTTTAGAATTTGTGTCTGTCCGTATATTATGGCAACAAAGATGTCAAATTTTAACTACAAAAAAAAAAAAAAACTGTCAAATGGTTTCTGTGCATCAGAAAAAGTATTCGCATTTGGATAATGATTTCTGTTTAGTGATGAGAGTAAGAAAATAGGTAACACATAATTCATTTTCTCTAGAACTGGTTCCCAGCTTCCTGGGTGGCCTCCTGATTATGCTGATGCTGTTACAACCTCCCCCCCCCCCCCCCCCCAAAAAAAAAAGAAAAGCCAAAACCAAAAAAGAAAAACAGAAAAAACCACGCACACAAAAAGAAGCGATTCTGGCTCTCATTACTTGTTTCAACAACATCACCTTATATATTTAATGTGTTCTCCAGGTATCTGGCAGCCTTAATTTCACAGTCTTTCTTAGACATTGGTTCTGTGTCAAGGATACTGGATAGCATCATGAAGCTTTGCCTGCAATTCTGCTGGAAAATTGAAAACCTAGATAGCTATTCAAATACATCTGAACTGGAACATATAGCGGAGGTAATTATAGAAACTCTATGTAATTTTCCTTTGAACTTACTACATGAAAAATGCATTGACGATGAAAAGGACAAAAAAAAAAAAAAATAGTAGCCAATAATGGAGGCATGCTGATGCATTGAGAAGTGAGAACTCTAGATGTGCTTCGTTCAAATTGACCATAATACAGATATAAAATTTCTACAAGGAACTGGTTGTTGACTACTGAACAATATTGATCAATAACTCTTGGATTCTTAGAGAAATAGTTGGGAAATAATGATATATAGTGACATATGATGCATTTGTTTGTGGGCATTAAATGAATGAGATCTTCCCTCCCTACTAATGATTGAAATTCTCTTTCAATATTTAAAACAATGAATGACCATTTTGTCTTTATATTCCTAAATGCATATTTTCAGAACTAGAACTTTCTATATCATCAGATGCGTTCCCCAGTGACACTAGTTTTGGTCGCCTAAGTTGTTTTCATTAAGTGACAAATTTGGGCTGATTTTCATGAGCAGGTCTATTGCCTGGAAGTTACCCCTCATTTGCTGTGTCATTTTTCCCCATTTGCTTTATTTCCCCCCATTTTATTGTACTTCCCCAGGTCGTTAGTTGCGCATCCTATCTCCAGAACCAGAATCAGTCATCCTCCTGTGATTACCTTGAGCCATGATTTTCGTGCTACATGGTGTCATCTTTTCATTACTGTTCTCTCAAACTTGTATCAGGAATTCAACAAGAAATCAAATTCGTTATACACAATACTGCGCAGCAGCAGGCTAGCTGGGAGTCAGCGGGCTCCATTTCTAAGACGTTTTCTCTTGCGGTTAAATCTGAATTCATTTTTTGAGGTACATGAGATCAGCGGACCTCAGTTTATAAGTAGTTTATCTGTCTTGCTTATCTCATCCCTTACCATGGCTGTTCTTTTTTTTTTTTTCACTTCATAGGCAACTGCAAGAGGCGTGCTAAATGTTGTAAGACCACGCCCCGCACTCCCTGTTCTAAATCAGGAATAGGTCATTCTGCCAAGGTCAAAGCGGCTCAAATTTCTGCTGATACTCTTGACCCTGGAGGGCAAGTTTCTTGGCCTTCACTATAAACAGTTTGTTATCTATATGGCATGCACGTGTCATCATCGGCGGATCCTCTATGCTGCCATCGTCCTTTGCAAGTCGGCTGCACATGTTGCTTGTAATTCCGACAAAGGGTTCTCAGTCGAATACTTAACTAATGTATTTTAATGGCAAAGGCTGGTCGGATTGCAGGTACTTTGGCTGGTGGCCGGGGCACATAATATTACTCCGTGTGTGTGTGTGTGTGTTTTTTTTTTTTTTTTAAATTGTTCGTAGTGTGGATGGCACGTTGGCACGGGCTCTCCTATTCGCTGTTTGGTAGATGTGAGCAGTGATCGCTTTGTACGTAATTATTCTGTAATCTGTAGTATGACGAACTGGCGCCATGCAATTCACATATGCCTTCGATGAGTTGACAAAAGCCCTCTTTAAGTGCACGTAGTTACTGGCATCTTTTCCTTGTTACAGTATTGATGGGTGGGTTCATTGTGAATTTTCACTTCCACGTTTGATTTATGGCTTCTCTTTTGGATAAGTTAAGTTCAGATGAATTTTGAGTTTCATCAAGGTTATGACCGGCTTCAGAGTTTTAAAAAATTTATTTATAAAATATCCACCTATAAGGCTTTCAGCTCCGGAAATGAAATCTGACCTTGCATCTGTACTGTATGGATTAATTTTTTTTGCCAATTTAACCAGTTTTGGTTGACTTCTACATCCTCATTTCGTTTGAAAAATATGGGCTCAGAGCGAATGCTAGCGTTTTATGAGAGAAGAAATCGAGGGATGGGCTTCTGCAATTCAACTCTAGAACCTGGAAGTTGTGCCCAATTTCCGCGCAACGAAAAGTTAAACTATTTATAAGCACTATTAATAATAATTACCTGCGCAATTTTATTTTTTCCTTTCAACATATTTCCATATATCTTAAAATAGAAAAACATTTATGTCGCAAAAACAAGTATGATAATAAAACAAACTTCTAAGCTATTATCATCCAACGAAAAGATATATTTGGTTTCATTTTATCATAAAAGTGCACAAATCCGTAACATTAAGGGAATAAATCTAGAAGGCCAAAAAAAAGGAAGAACTCAGGGTTTTCATAAACGGAGGCAGGGATATGTTTTTTTTTTTTTTGGACCTTGGACTTGTCTGCCTGGGTTGAAAATACAAGTGCTACAGCTCTTCAAAACCTTCTTCATCCCCTTCATCTTCCACCCTTTGAAATTCTCTTCTCCATGTTTCCATCTGCCGGCAAGTCAGCGACTCGAATTATTCGATGAGAGAGAGTAAGTATAGAAAAAGAGGAAGTGCACATGTCTGCACCAAGAATATGCTTCAAAGGCAATAATCTTGAGGTCAATTAACTATCTCAGTCCCTCAGTAAGGTGTAAACGGACCCCTATGACTAAATAATATATTCGATGCTTCACCTGATCATCAGAAAACCGTAGCTGTTCTGCCACAAACAGCATATTAGTGGAGCGTCTTGGAGCAAATTCCTTGCCTGCATTTTCTGCAATTTCTTCGTCACTAATCAATTCCACCCGAAAGCCATTGCTCATGAACAGTCTATCCATCCATTGCCAAGTGCTGAACTCTGCCTGGAGTCAGAAAAGATTTTTATTTTCTGTTTTCGAAGAAAATCATTTAGAATTAAACTTGATGACACTTGACAACTGATTGCGGATTTTGACAAAAAAAAATCCAAAAAAAGAAAAAGATAACTGATTGCACATTGACCTTGGTTCCTGTTCCTGTCTCAGCTAACCAGCCAGGCAACTCTCCTACAAATAAGCATCCCTTCATGGCCAAACTGCTTACCATTGACAAAACGTCTTCAAAATTTGCCAATGTCATTATAGGAAACCCCTGCAAGAAGAAAACTACATAACTTTCCCGACTATCTCAAGTAACAGGGCCTTCTTCCCTTCGTACTTCCATTTTTTTTCCGATGGAAATCATATTCAAATACTAGTCTCTGGAAAATGATTCTGATTTTGGTGTTTCAAATATTGATAGATTTAGACACCTGCATGATCCACACGCTTGGCCTGCTGCCATTAAAGCCCTTGGAATGCAAACTTTGCTTTAAATCTGATGATTCCATTGGTACATGCAAGTATAAGCAACTTCTAGGAATCTTAGCCCCAACACCTGAAAGCTTTAAAGGGAAAAAAAAATGCAATTAGATGATCCCATGTGCCTCCCTACCCATCCACTAGGGTCCCCCCAAAACACACCCATAAGAAGAAGAAGAAGAAGAAGAAGAAGAAGAAAAAAAAAAAAGCAGTCTTGTAAAATCAGAATGAAAACGCGTTGCATGCGTTAATAATTAAAAACAAGCAAGCACACCTTCTCGATTACAAGAGTATTATGTTAGGTCTATGTGCATTACCAGAGAAAAAACGACTGCTTGCAAAATAAAACAGGTTGCTAAGAAGCCTCAAAACAATATATACAACATTATAGGATCCTGAACTTTCTAAGACAAGCAACTATAGGTAACTTTCCTAACCTAGAAGCAAACCTTGGTTTTATGGACTTAGCAGTCATAACGCTCAAAAGTAAATAATTGGCACGTCTAGAGTGCATTCGGGTAAACAGCGCATTCCAATTCTCACCATTGTCCTCAAGATCAATATTAGACAGTGTTAGCATAAATATTTTACTTCACAGACCAAAAATCATTTGATTTGGCCAGCTTATGTCACCTTCAAGCTTCTCAGCTGCTGTTTGGAATACTCTTTCTGGCGATATGTCGAATAGCCTGGTTGAAGGAGGCCAACTAAGTCTGTACGGCCGTGTATCCATACCATCAGTCAACAAAACTGCCTGCAATTAGAGCAAGAACCCCGTCAAAAACTTGAAACGAAGGTTACATAGGGGGGGACAAAGCTTTATAATTACCTGTTTAAGTCCATCAATATGGCTAACAGTCCAAAGTAGCTTATCATCAATGAATTTAGTTGCAAGACAATAAGGGTGAGAGTCTTGGTCTGCATCCTTCGAAGTATTTGGAGGCACAAGACAATCGGCATACGGGTCCACAAACAGAGGGTCTGCACTTGCGTGGAAGTGACACTATAAGTGTTCTCTTATTGTAGATGATATCGTTAGTTTATATACAAGTAGTCGGAGTCCTAAGCTAGTTACAACTGACCATAAATTAGCTAACTGAATAACTACTGTGCATGTGACTATACACGTGATAAAATATCATTTATGCTCTGGTTGCTGTCTTCAAGATGCTTGATGAAATGTCTGAGATAGCCAGATAAAAGTTAGCCGAAATAAATCAGAAAGGCAGAGAGAGATTGATTTACGTGGTCGATGCGATTCCTGGTAACGAAGAGAAGCAGAATTGCTGGCAGCGAGGAATAATGGGTCATTGTCCTCGTTGAGTTTCATTGCAGAAACGCAGACTTTTCTGGTAAAGGAGTAGCTCAGTCGGGGTCGCATATAATCAATAGCAGGTGGTTTTGCGAAATACATAAAGCATTCCGAATGAGTGAGTTTCATCTTTCACCAATGACGCCTTCGAATTGAAGCTTTATCTGATGTCGTCTTCTTGATTTCTTCTACATGGAGAAACCGTTGCCGTGCTTGTGCCGATCCAACAGGAGGCTCACCTTTCTTCGGTTATATGTGGTTTTGGCTTATAGCATCCATTATCCAGGAGAGTCAAACAATGTTATCCCTCTCCCCTGCTTGAGCTGCAGTTTCTCCTCATCAGAATCATCATAATCATATGTCTAAAATATAATAAAATAATTTCTACTGATTTCTTTCTCTCTTTTTCTTTTTCTTTCCTTTTTTTATCCCTCGGAGAGGGAAAACACTCGAGTCAAATCACCTAACGCATTTGCTATTCATTCTTAGTCGTAAGGAATATATTCTGAAACTTATTTTTTTTATTTTTTTTATAATATTATACTGAAAATAACCTTCGAAAGGAGGGCAACCTTAGCGCAGTAGTTGTGCTTGTATATTTAAGAAGTCAAAATGGCTCCCTTACAATCGGCCAATGGATAGCCTTTAAAATTGTGAACCACAAAAATCAAAGCAATCTACTGCTGTCAAAAAGTTTTAACGTTTTTGAGATTTTGATTAAAATTAAAATTCTTGAGGGTGTTATGGCCGTCAAGTGCAAATGATTCCCGGAAACACACGAGAACAAAGCGTTAAAATAGAAAATTTGGAGAATAGAGTGCGTGAGTGTACCCATATGGCCATATATCAATTTCCGTTGGATTTTGTACGGACCGAAGGCTGTGAAAGTTGGAAGTCAGTACATGATAGATAATCAGAGGTTAGGTAAATGGACGTCATCCTCAATAGATACGCCCAGACCCTCTTTAAAACCCCAGAAATTGCATAGTTAACAAATAGAGGGAGTGCAAGAGAGACCGCTAAGCGAGGCTTATCTTTGACGCCACGATCGTCTTCCAAAATCCTTGAGAGAAAATGGATTCCAATCTCCCGTGGCGGAGAACCAAGACCTCAAAGTCGAGGAAGAACAAAACCCACATGCCGTAGTGCCTTCCAAAGAAACCACCGTACCTCCATTTGCTACTGCCTCACTCTCCCTCTCTCTGTCTACTAGTCTCCCCTCTCACTTTTTCGCTCAACCCAAAACTTCTGCGTTATTCTCGGCGCACCCCAACAAGGTTAAGGTCCCTACGCAGGCTTCCTCGCTCACACACCTTTCTCTTTCCACTACTTCTTCTCCTCCGCCTTCTAAAATCTCCTTCAAGCCCACCATCTCCGCTAATCCCCTCCAGAATCCTCTCACTTTGGGTCCTCACCGCCCCTTGGACCCTTCCAATGGGGCCGCAATTCGTCGAGCTTCTATTGTATGGTTCCGCAATGATTTACGGGTCCACGATAATGAATGCCTTAACTCCGCCAACAACGAATCCTTGTCGGTCTTGCCGGTTTATTGTTTTGATCCCAGAGACTATGGCAAATCGTCATCTGGGTTCGATAAGACCGGGCCATACCGTGCCACATTCTTAATCGAATCGGTCTCGAATCTTCGCAAGAACCTTCAGGCAAGAGGGTCTGATCTTGTGGTCAGAGTTGGGAAGCCTGAGACTGTATTGGTTGAGATAGCTAAGGCGATCGGTGCTGACGCTGTGTATGCACACAGAGAGGTTTCCCACGATGAGGTGAAGGCTGAGGAGAGAATTGAAGCGGCTATGAAGGAAGAAAATGTGGAGGTTAAATACTTCTGGGGTAGTACTTTATTCCATGTCGATGACTTACCTTTCAAATTGGAAGATATGCCTACGAATTATGGAGGATTCAGGGAGAAACTACAAAAGTTGGAGATAAGGAAGACAATTGAGGCACTGGATCAGCTGAAAGGACTGCCATCTCGAGGAGACGTGGAACCTGGGGATATTCCCTCCTTAGTGGACCTTGGCCTGAATCCATCCTCGGCAATGGCACAGGTTTTGTTTCGTTATCACTCTTATGACTTACTCTGTTGTTTTGTCTACCTGTAGACATTATTATGTATTGCATGCCTGTTCTTGTATTGCTCTTAAATTGGACCAACTAAGCATTTTGGTGTCTCAATGGTTGTTTCCACTTACCGGGATGTTGGCTGAGATATGAATGGAAGCGAGTGTCCCCCCTTTTTTTTTCTTCTTTTTTTTCAATCTTAGAGTGGAAGTTGAGTTATTGTTATTCCGCTCGCAAGAGATTTCTAGTACTGTGGTGCTGTAATATGTATCTAAATGATTCTGCCCTTGACAAGTATGACACATTGGATATAGGCACTAAGCAATGACAGCCAAAATCTTGTCTTGATTGCTTAGCTGCGTATTCTGGTATGCTATATGAGTTTCAACCTCTAGGTCAGAATTTCGGGCTGTACCAGACAGTTATCCCATCATCTTTGCCATTCTGTGTTCTCTAACATCCAGATGGCTTTTAAATCTTGACTTTTATGCTGCCCTCATCTTTGCTTGGCATTCTTGTCTGTCATGGAGAATGAGCATGGATTGTTTATAATGAAGTCATTGGACCCTATATGACCCTATATTAGTTCTGAAGAAGAACTTGATTCTGCCTTTCCTGAAAATAACTATATTGCCGTTTTCATCATGTAGAATGGGAAGTCAGCTGCTAATACTTCTATGGCAGGAGGGGAGACTGAAGCATTGCAGAAGCTCAGAAAATTTGCAGCTGAGTGTGAAGCTCAACCACAGAAGGGGCTTGCAGATGGCAAACAAGGAAGCATATACGGTGCCAACTTCTCCTGCAAAATTTCTCCATGGTTGGCGATGGGATGCCTCTCCCCACGCACAATGTTTGATGAACTAAAGAAGACTGCCAGCAGGTGCGCGCTCAGATAATACTCCTTCCTAATGATATCTACATTATCACTTCACTTGCTAATAGGCTTTATTCTATTAAGCTCACAATTGAATTGCATGACTGACAGAACGATTTCTGCTTCATCAAGCCAAAACAACGGTGGCGGCAGTATATCCAATAACGGAACAAACTGGTTGATGTTCGAGTTGTTATGGAGGGACTTCTTTAGGTAATTTGAATCGTTACTCTCTCTCAATCTCTAGAACTTGGATGTAGTGTGACACTTTGTTACATGATAACGAATTGCAATTGAGGTTATCACGTCTTTTTTCCTAGAAATGTTGGGGCCCTGTGGATCATGATCTGATCATAGCTTTTTGGTCCGCCTTTTTTGAAGTCATGAAAATGAAATGCTTCTGATTGTTGTATTAGTTTACTCAGTAATCTACTGGCAACAAGCATTTTTTACGCTTGCTCCGTACTATGGTTCTCCCAAATTTCTGTTCAGTTCATTGAAAACAAACATATTCTGATGAAACTGCTTCGCAAGCTGTTCTCCTGTGATTGTTTGTGGAAACTCTTCCTGAGAATGAATGGCTGATTCGTCAGAATGATTTTGTGAAATGTGTCTGTGTGGGTTGTGTCCAGGTTTATTACCAAGAAATATAGCTCAGCAAAGCAGCAGCGTGAAGGCGCTCCCGCAACTGCATGTACGGGGGCACTTGCTTAAGCTGTGGATCTCTTGTTGCGTAGATGTAGCTGTGGGACTTGTGATGGCGGTTGTATGAAACAGAGATTTGGCTGTGCCGCTGCCAACCCTCCTATTATAACTGTTGGCGAATAAGTTGCCTGAGTATCCAAGCTTGATATTGGACTTGGTCATTCTGTCCATAGCATATCTTAGCTTCAATTTTCGCCTATCTTCCTTCACTAGAAGAGTTTTATCAGTATGTTCTCTGGAAGACTTCCGTTTTCTTGTTGCAATGTGAAATGTATTCCATCTGGAACCAAGCTTTTTCACTTCCCCATTTGTTACATGCTTCTGGTAAATGTAGTCGAAGGATAAAGTCAAGACAAGAAATATCGGAAAGAATTGAGGCGCAAAACTCAGGTCCATTGAAGCACTCCGAAAACACTCGTTTTAATCGCACAAATTAAGTGTTGGGCTCGGGAACCGCATCTAATTCTCAAGATACGAGAGGTTTGGCATAAATTGGAGTAGGGTTTAGATTGGATTACAACTTTTTTTGACAATAGAGAAATAAAACAGACAGCAAGAAATCTTAACAGGTCGCGCCGGAACCAACGAACTAAATACAGTGGATGAAATAAGTGAGATCCTAGACTCGGTGAGGGCTCTTTTCGCCAGTCATGGTGCAGAATATTCCTGGTTTTGCAGCACTTCATTTCTACTGCGATGTGTATGTATCATTGCGGCCTTCAATCAAATTGTCGTGGCGGTCTCGGACAACTCCTCCGCATGCCGCCTTATCTGATCGTTCCGACTAGGCACCGTCTACAAATACTTTGACCGAATTGAAGTGGTTTGCGCTTGAGTCTGCTGATTGTTCGCTCCATTTAGCTTAACCTGCTTGCTGCGTCGATCGCAGAACTGGTGGACTCGTGAGGTGTCAATTTTCAGATCAACATTTCCAAACACCCTTTCATTCCTGCTCCTGCGTCTCCATAAGAGCCAGCAGAGCACTGCGATTTTCTCCGCCCAAGTTTCATCCCTCGTGCCAATATGTTCAGTTAGATTCATGACACACTAGTCCCATAAATTCGCATTCAAAAAACTTGCTTCTGTTTCTGGAATGAATCGACAGCCAAACAAATTTTTCACCTCTCGCACAGTCACGCAAAACATGAATAATTGCTATCTTAAAATTTTTTGTGATGTAATTTTATTCGGAAAGAATTTTGTGGGAGTAATTTTAATCTTATCATTAAGTAAAAATGCACCTAACAACCTAAAGTATTGTCACACAACATTGAAAAGTAATTTGTTTATGCAATTTTGTTCTTGGGTTAACGGATTTTTCAGAAGTTGACGGTCAATTGCTCCTAAAAAATTTAAGAGCAAAATTTTCATTCAAAAATATTTTAAAAACAAAATTACAGCACAAAGTATTTTAAAATACTAAACTCATCTAGAAAATACTTAAGGTGAAGCCTGATCGATTTTATAACCAGGGGCTTTTGAGAATTAATATGCCAGAATTTTTATTTCCCAAAATAATATTTTAAAATGTTTATTCTGCCTTGCGCCTATTTTTCCATTTCTCTGAGTTTGTCCAGGATCCACTGATAGGACAAGAAATTCAATGTTCCACGTCGAATGCAAAACGAAACCTAGTGACATCAGAGTCTTTAATGATTACCACCAAATGCATGCTTTTCTCAGACATTATTGAGTAAGAATCTAGCTAATGTTTTAATAGAAGATACTGAGAAACCAGACATGACAATAACGGAGCAAAATTGTTTGTCCGTTTCATACGTATTTGGTATCAGATCAGATCTACCATCTTATTTTAACGACATTTTCAGCGTGATCATGGATAAATGACGTTTTTTATTTTGTGATGCTAAACTTGTGCGATTATTCTTCGACCCTACAAATACTTTTTTGCGATTTGCATCGTCTCGAATAATCCAAATTTAATACACTTTATTTTTATATTTTTAATAATTTAGTATTTTAATAAATAAAAAATTTAAAATAAATACAATTTCATAAATATGATTTTATTTACAACTCAATTAAAATTTTAAATCTGAATCATGAAAATTATATCTTGGTAACGCAAATCTTACCATACTAATGTTATGAGCACCATGATGCTGGCCCAAACCCAACTCACTACATTGGATGTCTTATTATAGAGGGAGACAGGTTTATCTTCCATTTTTCAATTATTAGATTGATTTTAAATGTTTGTTAACATTTTTTAACAGTGGAGAAAGATTTTACAATTTTGAGATTGATGAATTGGAAAAGGATGAGTATTATTTCGATAATTAAAAACATTAGAAACAGGTTAATTATCTGATGGCGGAAAAAGCAAAAGGTTAATTATCATCAGGAATCATGAATTTTAGAAATGAAGGGGCAAAAAAGAGAAGAAAACAAACACGCGCAGAGGGAGAAGAGAACGACAGTTGATTAATTTTAATCTTGTCAGTACTCATTTTTTATATTTTTAGTATTTAAAAAGAGTGCTGATAACAATAAAAACAGAAAAAAAAAATCCAAATTGAATATCGAGAAAAACAAAAAGATGAATCATTTCAATCTATTTAATTAACGTTCCATTTCTAATCACGGGTTACATAATACATAAACGAAAGGTGGAGAAGTAAGAGGAGGGATATGACTGAAGGTTTTAGCATGGATGCACAAATCAAAATCATAAACCTATATGAGGCAAAAGGAGAGAAACTGAAATATAATTCTATATGACCCCAGAAACCCGGAGAGAAGATAGCAGAACAAAAATGATCCAGAGCAACATGAAGTATATGCAGGTAATCCACGCCCAGCGCCTTGGCCCTCCAAGCTCTGCACCAAAAACTAGACGCCTAATAACCAAAACCGTGATGCACCCAAAAGAGGTAATGAAGAAAACAAGCAATGAAAAGCTTAGGCCTGAGGCATTCTGGATCCGCAGAGGCTGTCTATACGCTAAAAAGTTATATGCGGTGTCAATCAGCCATGGAACCCCAATGCCCACGTATATGTTCACTGAATTACTGCCAAGCAACAAATATAACATCAAGTTAGGAGCTTCCCACAAATTTTGATTTCTTCTTCGTAAAAGCAGCCATGATTAACTTGGGAAACTAATAAAATATCAAGATTTTGGTCTAAAGATTTTCTTAAGTTAGAAACACGTAATCACGCCAATACGGTAACACCAACAGGTTGAATCAGAAGTTGGCAAAAAGAAAAAGAAAAAAAAAACACAGGTTGAATAAAAAATCCGAAGTAATGATTTTTTTTTTTTTTCACCGTAAAAATTAGACGCGTTATAGGAATATGACTGAGAACCGTCTTCAACGAAATTATGCAATTATGTGAACATGTCCCAGAGTGAGATGCATATTAGGAAGACCTGCAAGTGATGTTTGCGATGGCAGAGTCCGCAGTTGTCTGGCGTTCAGCAGCTATCTTGCTTGCTACTAAATCAGGCCAGGAGGTTCCGCTCGCTAATGCTGTAAATGCTATGACATAAGGATTTATTCCTGCAAAACGGGAAAACTGAGAGAGGGACACAACAAATAGATGGAGAAATAGATGGTCTCATCAAAAACAAATGAACGAAGAATTGACAACCATATAGACGACTTTGAATAAAAAATTTACTCTAGTAGAATGGACTAGAAAGCAGGGATGAGTGAGAAAGAAACCTGTAACACAACTAATCATATTTGTAAGCTTAGTCACGATGTAAGCTATCCCACTGATGAAAAGTAGAGAGCAGATGAATGAAATCCAACCATGAGCTATATGACATGGAGGAACAATAGCAAACAGAAGTCTCCATGGTAATAGGAGCAATTGCCAGAAAATTCTAGCTGCGCGGAGATAGATGTTGTCCAGCTTTTTTGAATTTTTGCTTTCCAACTGTTGAAGAAGCAGAATGGTCACCGGAAATCAAAGGTATAAACTTCGTCCTCTCATAACTCATTCAACATAAAATGACAAAATATACTAATAAACAGCAAATACTATTGTTTCTAAGTAAATTACAATCTCGACCGAAGATCTTCACGGTTGTGCAATACTTTTCTGAATGAGTCACAGAGCAATCATTAACATATAAAATCTATAAGAAACTGCACCATTCTTAGGTCATAAGCAATGTACCCATAGAGCTTTATGTAATTCTTTTTATTCTTTTAATCTTTCTGCAAACTATTCACTGAGTTTTCAAAACATTTTGCCAATAATCAATCTCTTTCTATACATTTTATCAAGGTTAATTCAAAAAACTTTCAAGTTATTATCCTTCTCAGACATCGCAAATATCTAGTTAATAACATCCATGAATCCATGAAATGACCCATTTAATTTACAGAAGCTATGCTGTTTGTAACATAAAACGAATTACCATAATTGCATCCACAAACTGCTGTTTCCAAAGTCTACGAAAATAAGTATCACCCAACACCGTTTCCGTAGCATCGTCAATGGTTTCAGCATCATTCTCTGTTGAAGGCACTCTTTGATACAAAGGATCTGCAAATGAGATAAATGTAACACAAGATGGTTCAAATAATTTAGAATGTTTCTAATGCTGAGCATATATATCCGCAGGAGAAAAAAAAACTATTGTGATTAACAACTAACACTTCATCACATTAAGCCCCGTCTGGTAATTACCAGTCTCATTTTTTGAATGAACGGAAAAAATGTCGACAACATCCTTATTTTCTTCACTGTCATAAATGATCTCGGCGAACTCCTCATAGTCATGAGTTTCTTGTTTGGGAGAATCTGTCTCTTCCGGCACCCAATCCTCTGGCCTCTCACTTCTTGCACTTCAAATATCAAAGGAACCATCAGACTAAAGGACTGCAAAACCTCAACCAGTAGAGTGAATTTTAATAAAAAGGAAACAGGGAAAGGTGCATACAGAGGTAAAGAAATATAAGGCCAACGTTTGTCTTGAGCATAAGCATGAATCAACAGCAATCCATACTGCGCTACTGTCAACAAGGCCTCCCACAAAGTCACCACATTTGGAGTCCATACCTATGTTGGACTATTTGATGAATATCCACAAGGAAAAATTGTTCTTTCATAGTTAAAGAAGCAAACAGGAAAATAAGATGGCACTACTCGCTGACAAAGGTGCATGGTAGTGCCTAGTACTATAAAAGCACAAACCTGAGGAGATGCACAAGGACTTATACACGTTAGACGGGAAAAGGGGGGGGGGGGAGCACACCTATCAGCCAAGAGAGCAAGAAATAGTCTTTGAAGTTTTCTCGCACTCTCTTTCCAAATTTTCACATCAATGACAGATTCTACCAGGATTAGACCTCTTCGGAAGAATGAAGGATCAAATTGAGTATTTACAGATCAGGAAGTAAATCCGTCAAGAAAGAGAAGAAGAAAGCAAGCAGTTCATTGCTTAGATTTTGAAACTGTTACCTCCAAAATTATGTATAACCAAATGTAAGCCCAGAAGGACCAAAATAATTCCACGAGCCATACTCCTAAATCAGCAATCTTTTTTAGCTCTCCAGCTTTTGGAACAACTACACAAACAGCGTGGATTGGGAAAAGGTCGAAAGCAGCAGAACCAACAAGAGTTCCAGGACCCAGACCTGAATATTCAGCAAAGTTACAGATAATAATGAGATATTAAGTGACATCAATTTTATGTTCCACTTTCCTACCATCCATTGCACCTGATACATAGAACACCGTGTTGTCCAATACATGCTACAAAATATCACTTCACACGCAAAACATAGCTGATTTTATGCATGTATTCTTTGTCTTTAAATGGCAAGCTCAGAAAGTGTAATTTCAGACTATTGAAACTATTTTATAGAATTCAGCTTTTTGGCTGCTGTAAAAATAGTAGCACCATGCTCTTTTTTTTTTCTTTCCATTTTAGACTGTTAAATTGAGATTATCCGGATTTTTTCATTTCTATTTTACTTTATTTTATTATGAATCTTTTCTTCTTTACATTTGACATTTAAGACTTATTTTTTTAAAATAAAGTAAAAAACTAATTTTTTGACAGTCCACATCTGTTGTGACCGTTCTATGACTACACAAATAAAATATTTTTCCTGAAGCTACTGTGATGGTACTTATGAAACATGAACAACCAGATTCAGATGCCTCTTCAGACTCTGTAAAGAGGTCGTTATAACAAGTTGCGAAAAAGTGTGACAATGAGAACCCAATCGCTGACATGCAAGTAAAAACTATTCACCAAATGCAAGCCTGAGTGAGGAGATTAAAAAAGGACGGAGTAGTTAAATATATGGCCTCACCCGATTAATTATTCAAATATGGTATTAGGAGTAATGCCAAAGTAAATATATGACAAATAGCATTGAGAACTTATTACCCAAAATGGAAAAGCCACAAGAACCACAACTAGTGCAGAAGTGAAGCTACCATTTTGCCTAAACATGAAATCTATATCTGACTATGGAACTTAAGAGATAAAATCAAACTTGATTTTAATACGATATCATGGGAAAGGATATTTTGCAACACAAACCTCCAGCATACAGGTTTCCTATGTTTTGTATAGCATCAATGGTGGCCAATGATATCTGAGGAAAGCTAGTTCCGAAAGCCAGTAAGCTAATATCTGCAATTGTGTAATTCCATACTTTGTCATGTCTAATAACTTCAGCATGAGTAACGGGATCTATTTCTACCACCTCCCTTTTGTGCTTAACAATATTTTCCATAGAGCGGAAGAATCGAGCAGTTATAGCTGATAATCCAATGAAACAATAAGCAAGACCAAGAAAATATAAAAATGTCCGGAAGGAGTCTGCAAGGGCAGTTTCGCCGCTGAAAACCAAGTAGCTTTCACATTTCTCATGCTCCAGTATTCTGGAAACTCCTAGCATTCTTTCTTGCTTTGGTTAAATGCCGGCACCGCACCAATCAGTCCAGATTGCAGCGTTCAGAATTCCTGACAAAATAATTCAATAAGAAGACACAGTTAGGTCATCGAAACTATCTAGGCTTAAACGTAATATCCATTCAAGTAGAAAGAACAAGAAAGTTTATTGGATTAGTTAGTCGTGCAGAGGAGCTTGTCTCATGCAAATTTGTACTGAAGTAGTGTCAGAAATTGAAGACTTGAAAATTTTATTTTATTTTATGAAAGGAGAAAAACAATGGGAATTCCATCAATAGATGCAGATATAATATATGTGATGATTTTGTAAGCATGCTTATCAATAGTTAGACAATAAATCTGCCACAACAGGTCGTAATATAATTTGATAATATTCAGCAATGTCCCACTTTATTACGGCATGACCAGTTTGCAAACATTTTTTTCATGAGTGGGTTAACAAAAGCAAACTTAATACATATCAGATTAAAATAAAGAAAGTAGCCAGCCAGTTTAGACAGTAAGGTAAAATTAAACAGCTAAGTATTTATGACAAAGAGATGAGGTTGAGCCTTTGTTTATGTCTTCGCAATCCAGACTCAGCAAGAACAAAACATAAGACAATTGAACTCGAATTAATTCAAACTTCAAAGACTAGAGAACTTATATCTCTCAATTTCTCGCAGCGAATCGGCATGGTCGAATTTTGAAGAAAAAAGACAAATACTCGTTCCGGCTGTAAAGGTACAAGCTACCTAACTTAGTTCCAAAAAGCTAGTGAGTTATCTATTCATGGAAAAAAGTGTGTGTAGGTTTTCTAAATCATTTGTATTTGAAACTATTCGTGAATAGAAATCTCGGGAGTCGTATTTTATTTTTTAGATATGTAAGACTGCCCAGCAAAGTTTCCGTGCGTCTCTCAAGGCTAAATTGACGACTCAAATGACTTCCAACAAATGCAGGAAACTGAATTCAGAAGTTGAAACAGCGGAACTCAGTTGGAAGATGAGATCACCACGGTGGTCCCGGAACAGGGGAAGATCAAGTTCCAGAACAGAATTAAGGGAAAAAAAAGGTAAGACTGACAAATGCCGTCGTAAGTCTGTCTGACGACGGCTGACGGACGATGATGAAGGATAAAGGACGGCGGATGGCAGCCACAGATCCGAGAAGGAAGGCGAAGGCAAAGGCAATGGAGGAGGAGGAATAATGCCTATGCCCAGCCTAATCAAATCGTTTGTATCTAGTTTATACCATCGCTGTACGTGGGCTCTTGTGGGCTCTCTTCTGTCTCCCTCCTTCAATTTCCGCCTTGCTTCTGCTTCCTGCGAGTCGTGTGATCCCTTCGTTCCAAGGGACCGGGAGAGAGACGTACTGTGAATGTGTTCCCACCACGGGAGCCCCTGCCCATTTTTATACCAGAACTGATTTTTTTATCACCAAATTGATTCTGGAATCATTCAGACGCGAGCTAAAATTAAAAAATTACTATCATTAAAAAAAAAAAAATTGCTTCGCTGCAATAATCAATAATGCAACCCTCTTTTTTTTTTTTTTTGGCCAACTGCAATAATACAACAACTTATTATCCATCGACGCACGTGTGATTCTCCTCCGACTTGAAAATGAAGGACTCTGTACTAGCTCACTCGTGTATCGTGTTTTGTGCTTTGGCTAAAACACATTGCCACGGTTCCGAACTTCGAAAAATGAAGCCAAAACTGAAAGATTGAAAAATTAAAACAGTATGAATAATTGAATTGGGTCGATATTGTCTTCTTCGGTTATGAAAATTTAAGTGCGAAAAAAGATAAATGATAAATCACGGAAATAGTTTCTTGAGTAAATTTCAGTTAGCCCCTTCTATAGATACTCAATTTCCATTTACAATCTAAATAATCTGAATTTTCATTCCACCTCAACAATTGAAAAGAAGTTAAATTTTGTGGTTAAAATTACATTATTGCCCTTACTCAGGCTGAAAATGGCAATATTCCTCTTGTAAATCACATTGTTTTGGTTGTAAATTCTTGTATTTCACTTGTAAATTATAATTCTCTCTAACTTGGTGCAAGTTATTCCAACTGTAAACGGTTGTATTCTTCTCATAAATTCTCTTATCTTAGTTATAAGTTCACGTATTCCACTTACGAATCCTAACTCATTGATATTGACTCTACCGAATTGTAAATAACTTTATTCTTCTTATGAATTATTTTGTTTTGGTTGTAAATTCTCATATTTCACTTGTAAATTGTAGCTTCCTTACTTATTTTGACTTATAATGAATTACTCCAATTGTGTGAACTTTTTTGTCTTGGATGTGAATTCTTATGTATTAAATTTCTTGTGTTCTCCCTCTGGGTTATCATTGTTTTTTTTTTCACGAATTAATTTTACTTTATCCCAAAAAGGAGCTCTGAAATTTTAAAATTATATGGGGTATTTTGAAATAAAATTTCTATGGAGGGGTTAAATGAAATTCTCCATATTTTCTTCTCATTGTAACTTTTTTCCGCCGCAAAAACAAAAAGAAAAGAAAAGAAAAGAACTCCGACAGGGAAAAGGAGGCCCGAAGTTTCACTGCATAATAATCACTCTGAGCCAAAAAAAAAAAAAACAAGAAGGAAAGGGCTGGGTGTGTCCTGTGGTGACCTCTGGTGTCCACATATGCGAATAATGAAATCTCCATCGACTTCATGCTACAAACAAAATAAATGAGAAAACATAACATGATCGGTCTCTTTTTACAACAACCCAAAAAAACGAAAGAACACGATCACTTTATTAATTCCGTTCTTCTCTGGATTCTTGTTATCAGTTACTTCCTTCTTTGCCAGCCCATGGCACCTAGCAATTAATATAAGTACTGAAGCAGCTTCGGTCCCTTTTTGAGTTCGGCACAAAAATCAAGTTATTTGGAACATTAGAAGATTCCTATGAAAAATAGCTGCCTAACATCGAGCCTGGTAGTAATATATGGTTGTCATTAGTATCATTCTCGACGTCCTCCAAATAAAAGGACTACTATTATTTTGAGCAATTCGGTTTGGCTCTGACTCATCACAAATTGAAGCCAAAAAAACAAAAAACCACGGAGAGAAAAACTAAACTCATCAATTTTAATGTCATGAAAATTAAACCACGCCTGACCTGCAATTGTTCCTATTCGGGTTGATTCGATATGTTTCAATTAATTTTATTTGGTTTTGAACATCATCAAAAGGGGCTACTTAACAAGGCAGGACTCTGCCACGCCCACAATGATTCTTCAAGGAAGAATTGCAACAATGTCCCGTGAAAGTAATAATTGAGTAGTTTATAATAATAAATTTTATAATAGAAAATAATCTCATTTATCACTGAGATTTTTTAATAATTATCTTTATTCTTTGAAATCTCATAATAAGAGGTTGTTTGGATAGAAACTAAATTATGATTTTAAAAATGCTTTTATAGTATACGAAGTAAATATATGAAAAAGTTTGTCTCGTTTTATCGAAAAGTGTTTTTCAGAAGCACTTTTCGATGCTTTCAAACACTCTTTAAGTCTTCTTATTTTCAATGAACAGCAAGTCCTATCAACCATGAAGTTTTTTTTAACTAACCGCTATTAACCATACTGTATGTTGTTTATTGGTTGATAAGAAAAATTAATACCCCATCTCTTGTTGTTTTTCTTAGCTTTACATCGGGTCTATGTGCCTTTCTCTCTCTCTCTCGCTTTTTATCAGTCTTTTAAATCTCTACTATTGAATCAGCTAATTATTAATATTGCTTCTGGTTCTAAATATAAGTTGACTAATTTGAATAGATAAAAAAAATTAAGTTTGTTATTTATAATAAATAAATATTGTATTTTCTAAAACATCCTTACGAATTAAGTTTATTGGTTAAAACTATTATTATTATAACGACTACTTTAGGAAAAAATGAATAAACTTGAGAAACAAAAATAAATTGGAGTATTATATTTAGAATCAAAATAAAAATCAAACGAAATATTATGTTAAGGACCGGAGGTAATATATTAAATCATTAAATTGAGACCTACGGCGTTAAACCAAAAAAAAAAAAAAAAACTAGGAATCATGATGCGGCAGACAGTTAGGTATATATTGACAAGGTGGAGATTTAATCGCATCTGATGACAAGATTTAAATTTTCATCATATTATAACAACTCATTTAATTTTTAATTTGATCTTAAATATAAGATCTTAATTTATTTTATCTTTTATATTTGTTCTTTTTTTTCAACATAATTCTTGTAGTAATTGCACATATTAAATGGATCATCAAATGATAATTTTAGCTAATATACATGATTAGTAAGGATATTATAGAAAAGATAACACCTATTTATAATAAATAACTAACTTAACTAATTTTCTTAATCTTCCCAAATTAGTCAACTAAGTCTTATATTAAGGACTGATAGTAGTATAATACCACCTCCAATCCTTAATATAAGAACTTATTTGGTTTTTAATTTGATCTTAAATATAAGATTGTAATCCACTTTATCTCTTATATTTATCTATTTTTCTCAAGTTAGTCCTTGTAGTAGTTGTGTGTGTTAAATATTTCATCAAATAACACTTGATTAATAAGGGTATCTTAGGAGAGACAACACCGATTTATTACAACTTAACTAATTTTTTTAATCTATTCAAATTAACCAACTAGTTTTTATATTAAATAATAGAGGTAGTACTCTAATTAGCAAATACCGACATGAAAGGATTGCACGTGTGCAGTATACTCATGATAATATAATCACACCTATAATCTGTTGACTAGAGCTTGTTGGAATAATTAAAAATAGTATTAACACGTGAATTGTATTAATTGTGTGAACAAGCAAATTGATTTAGTGAATTAAATATCAAGCCGGGACAAATTGGAGTTAATTTCGTGAGTATGTGCATAGGTAGATAGCATATGCGGGGCCGCTAGGTAGAGGTTCAATCTGCAATCATTTGGTAGGTAACTGATTTCTTACCGTGATGCTAGTCAGAGTTCTTGAAAATTAATCTGTTAATTATTGTGATTTTTAACATAACATTGTTGGACACATGTGATGACAATGCATGTCATAAACTATGGGTTTCAATTTCCAATATCAATTTATATTTATTCGGTCTTAAATATAAGATATATTTTATAATATAATTTAGGGAAAACTATGTTCGAAGTCCTTGTAGTTTTGGTGAAATTGAGTCAAGGTCCCTAGAGTTTGTTTTTTAGGATATGGGTCCTCATAATTTCAGTCAAATTTGGTCAAAATCCTTATGTTAACTAGCTCTGTTAAAAAATGATTATGTGGCAAATAACTAATTAGTTGGCAATTTCTTTATGATGATTGGGCTTTTTTTCCCAAGCTGATGTTGTCGGGGAATGCCAGCTGGTCGTCTCGTTCTTGTGTTTCTGGTATATCTGAGTTTCACATCTATCATCAAAATGGGACGCGGTGTCCAAAAGGAGACGATTAAACTTATCTCTTCCATTCTATAAACTTAGATGAATTCATTGCGTGGAAGGCCCTAAAGAAGGAAGCACATAAGGTAAAAATGTGGGGAAGGGGATAGAGGAAGCACCTGGGTCTTCAGGAACTCTTTGCTCATGATTGAAGCCACCCAAATTGAAGGAATAAGAGAAAAGACGAAGAGGGAGGTAATAGATCTGAGAAAAAAATAATAAGAAGGAGCCTAGAGAGGACAACCTCTGCAAGAAGCTAAGCAAGATTGTTCTTGCCCTCGCAGCATCTGAAAGCGATTTTCAAACCATACCCAGAAGGAATGAACAGATGAGAATGGGTCTTCCTCGTTCGTAGAGTTGTGAGGGGGGGGGGGAGAAAGAAGGGGTTGAGGGATGGTGGTAGGCACTAAAGTTAATAGACGAAACACTTGTATCTTCAAGTACCCTTCTCTCATGTTTAAATCCCCAATATTAAAGGAATGAGGGAAAAACGAAGATGGAGGTATAGATCTGAGAAAGAACTCCTTCCACTATAATACACAATCATTGTATTGGTATCCATTTTCTTGCTCCATGCAAGATTCCAAGCGATCCCTCTGCGTCTGATGCCTTTATTTATTGCGATGTGCAGCCTTCCATCATCACTTAAACAACTCATTTAAAATCGCCTTCATCTGCAAAGGACCTGAAACTCAGATCTAGAAGGAGCACAAGAAGACGATATACTGCGGTTAAAATCACAAATGATGGAAGGGGATTCCTAAAAATCGTGAGGTGGCATCAAACTGGCGGAAAAAAGCCCAGTCAACTTAAAAAAATGCCAACTCATTAAATTATTTGCCACATGATCAATTTTAACACTGTTAGTTAACGGAAGGATTTTGATCCAATTTGACTGAAACTATAAGGATTCACATCCTAAAAAGTAAACTCTAGGGACCTTGACCAAATTTGACCAAAACTATAAGGATTTAGGACATAGTTTTCCCTATAATTTAAAACCTAATTTACAGATAGGTCTTAATAGTACAGCTAAGAAGGGCCATTTACGGAATTGGAAAACGCTCTTGTGCTTTCAACTTCCCTATAACGCTTTTGTATACCCAAAAAAAAAAAATCCTTATAACGCTATTTTTTTCCTTTTTTCTTTTTAACTTTCTCGTGCTCTTTATCAAGTTATTGTACCTAACTTATTTTGGCGAAGAAATGAAGTTCTTGCTTATTGGTTGATGGATTGATGAATATTGATATAAATGCTAACTATCTTGGATTGGTGAGGTGAGAAAACTGTATGTGTCCAAAACAGAGTTTGAATAGCTAGATTTTTTCACGGATTGGTCGTCAAAAATAACAGAGATCAAAGTATAAATTCTAAATGCAATGTAATTGATTGATTGATTTTATTTAAATTGAAGTATTTTCAGCATAGATCTCCCATTGCTACTTGGTCTCTCTCGTTTTTACTTTGTGGCAAAGAAGAGAATGAATCTAAGGTTTTGATTGCCGAAGATGCAAGCGATATTGAACCATTATTTCCGCAAATTTCTCTCCGGGTCTCTGCTTTTAACAGGTATCAACTTCATTATGTCCGCATATCTTTCCCCGGGTCTCTGCCTCTAGTTTCCAATTTCCCTGGTCCGACAAACTTGATTGCTTATTCAAACTCCATACCTCATGAGAAATTGAATCACCTTCTATGGGTGACGAATGACATTTCCTTTCACCTGCTTCCATTTTGGGTTTGAGATCTCTTACCAGTAATCATTGCATGAGCACAGCCCATTTTTGAAATGGTGAAACCGATTACAATCTCTAACAATAATCTCTCGATCGAATTCCATAGACATAATCTTCATAGCAATATGACAATCGCCGCATATCCTCAAATTCTTTACAATTCGTATTGTGGTGCCCGAGCTTGTCTTCAGGAAGCAGTATGCAACTGCCAATTTTTCACTATGAACATATAACGCAGTCTCCTTTCCTTCCTCATCCAAATCAAGCAAGACCTCACTTGTATTTCCTGTATAACCATGCTTTTTCAACCTCTTTATGATTTCATCCAACATCAGGTGTATATTATGAGTTTCTGGGTGAGAATCATCTCCTGCGGTGAACTCGTGAAGAACACCGTCCATTTCAACCAAACTACAGCCTGGAACTTTCTTGATCCCCTTCGCCTCCATAAGATCTCTCAAGTGCCTCACTTCTCCCCACCTTCCCAGCTTTGCATACACATTAGAAAGAAGCACGTACGCGCTGCTATTTGAAGGGTCCAACTCAACAAGTTTCTTCAACGAGACCTCGCAGGTTTCAGTGTCTCCATGCATCCTAGCTCCACTAAGTAGAGATCCCCAGATTAGTACATCAGGTTCCATAGGCATGGATTTCACTACGCTCTGAGCTTCCTCAACTCTACCAGCCCTACTATATAGGTCAACCATGCAGCCATAATGTTGGATCAGAGGAATAATACCAAATTCTTTCGTCATCCTATTGAAATATTCTATTCCTTCACTTACCAAACCTCCATGCACACAGGCACAAAGCACACCCACAAATGTCACAGCGTTAGGCCTCACCCCATTATTTATCATCCTTGCAAATAATTCGAGGCACTCCTCTGCACGTCCATGGATGGCCAAGGCAGAGATCATTGCACTCCAAGCCATTACATCTTTTTCAGGGCCCAAAACATCAAACATTAATTTCGATTTTTCAATGTCTCCGCATTTTGCATACATGTCTATCAATGATGTCCCTAAGACGACATCAACTTTCATCCCACGCTTATCAATATAAGCATGAAGCCATTTACCCTGTTCAAGAGCACCTAGCCGTCCACAAGCTGAGAGTACGGCTGAAATAGTGAACTCATTTGGTTGAAGATTCAGACCTCCGAACATCTGCAAGTCACAAAATAAGGAAAGTGCCGCCTTATACTCACCACAACTTACATAACCATTAATCATACAGCTCCACGATATGACATCCCTCTGAGGCATCTCGTCAAACAGTTTCCTTGCAGCATCAATCATACCCACCTTAGCATTTGCATGGATAATGGAATTCCAAGACGGCAAGTCGGGCTCAGGGATTTCATCAAATACTTGGCGGGCAAGAATCAGATCACCACAAGACGAGTACATATTGATAAGAGATGTTTGCACGAACGGGTCATTTGATAGACCAAATAGGAATGCTTGAGCATGAACTTGTTGTCCAGGACGAAGATGAGATGGGGATTTAAAGGATTGGAGAAGGAAAGGATAGGTGTGAAGATCGGGCACGACGCCATGGAAGCGCATGCGGCGGTACACGATGAATGAAGAATGTGATGAGACGGCTGAATGGTGAACTCTGGCTCGAATGAGGGTATTCCAGACCCAAGATTCAACGGTGGGATGTAGAAGATGAAGACTTGGGTGCGTAGAAGAAACCAGTTTCGGGGATGCCCGCATAGGTCATTGACGACGGGAGGTTGTTCCAGCCGCCGGCCAACGCAACAAGGGCTCGTTTTGTTAAATTTGGATCGAAGTGCAGTTCGGACTACAGGCCGCGATTTTTTTCCCTTCCGCCGTTTTTTTTTTTAGCGCCACCATCGCTGGCCGAAACTTGACACCGAGATTTTTTTTTGGCCAGACGCTCAGAAATTGAAGTTACCATGGTATTAATTTTCTTCAACGCCTTTTTTTAGCAACTTAACTTCTGGTTATATAGAACTACTTCATTAATTTTATCCCGTAATCATTTTAATTTGATTCAGACTAATTTAGCAAATCAATTGATTTTTTTTTGCAAAAGAAAAATCATTATAACGATTAATAAATTAAATTCAAAATATTTACTTAATAAATTATCATTTATAAATCATTGTATATTTAAAAAAAGTTTTTGCACAAAGAATTGACATTTTAATCTCAAGGGTAACTTCAATAATAAAATCAAAACTATTAAGATAAAGGACTCATAGTAAAGATTGAAGGCTAAAAATAATTTATTATTAGGAAAAAAAGAAGAAGAAGAAGAGCATTGAGCTTAAGATATGCAGAGTGAAAATTAGCTAAACCCTCGGAATTGAGTTAGAAACAAGCAAATCGCACATAGGAAACCCTAACTGTCCTGACGCCTAACAAACCTTGTCATTTGACGATTGACGAGACTGGTCATGTTTAGTTTCATCACTTGGGTGGATTTCAAACTGGACTACTTTCCAACCTTCAGCAGACGGACTGTGAAGCACTGGCAAGACCCAAGCCGTTGTTAGGCTTTAACACTGCTTCCATTGAGAATCTGCATCCCACAGGCAAATGCCCCTTTTATTTTTCCTGCTTTTAACAAATTCTACTCTAGCTGGCTAATTGTTAAAAAATTAAATAAATTATTTAAAAATATTTACTTTCTTCAAATTATTTTTTTATTTATAAATTAATATGTAATCTAATAATACATATAAACATTTTTTAAAAATGACATAAAATATTATAACTAAGTAATTTAATTCACTCTTTTAATTTTTTCAAATTAGTCAATTAAATTTTATATTAAGAAAAATATAACTAAATCTCGCATCATGTTCTCAGTTCTCACTATTTCTTTTTTTTTTTTTTTGGGAAATAAGGACAAGCCGAGGCTTGAGACAGTTCTCACTATTTCTAAGCATTCTGTAACCTTTAGATGATCCATCCAGTTTAAGGAAGTTCTTTTGATGACTCATTTAATTTGATGCTTAGTCCCCCCGACCTGAGTCCCATATCTGCCACTCTGCCAGAACGCTTAACCAATGAAACGCTCTATAAACACCCCAAAAGAAAAAGAGAGCGTGTTTAGAAGAGTTGGGGGTAAGGAAAGAAAAGAAAATGAAAAAAAAAAAACCACACACGAGCAAAGCCCTGGTAAACAATACGTACACAGTAATAGAGTTAAAAAATGTCTGGAAACCAAAAGAACACTAACTTAAAAACAAAAAAAAAAAGCTTCGCGCAAATAATACTCCTCTTACAGTCACTTTTAATACCTGATTTAGTTTCCACACAGACACTTTCAAAATGCCAACCAAAAACAAGATCCTCAATATGCTAAAGGCATTATATTCCAGCAGCATGGAAGCCACTGCGAGAGCTTGCAGACTTAATTCCCGTTGATTTTTTAAAAAAAAACTTAATCCTAGTGGCATGGGAGCTCCTGTGAGAGCTTGCAGACTTAATCCCCAACATGCCAAAGGCATCATATCATACTGTTAGGGTTTGTCACTCATTTTGTTTTTTGGGAGAAAAAGAAAAAGATGAAGAGGATCTCCACTATAAATGCAGCACGAATATCTAAAAGTTCTTGAGATGACCTCGCCAATAATGTCTATAAAACAACGTAAGGACATAAGGCTGAACATAAAAGAAACGCAAGAATATGGAAGAACAGTTGGCAAGCCAATAGTCAAAACTGATAAACACGATTCCACAATAACTAAGCCTAACGTAACACATAATTAATCAACGCAGCTAAAGACATATTTAGTCTTCATCCTCGCCCTCATTCTCAGCAATGTTGAAGTATCTGAGCTCATAAATATTGCGATCCTTGTTAGCAGCAATAACCCGAAGCCAATCCCTCACGTTGTGCTTCTTCAAATACTTCTTAGTTAAATATTTCAGATATCTGAAAAGGTGAAACCAAGAAAAAAAGATATAAGCATATATCGCGAGGTTTTGAAATCTAATCACTAGATAAGAGAACACATAAAATTTGAACACACAACTGTTCTATCATGAAACTAATGTATTGTTACTAGGCGTGTCTATCTCTTTTCTGCTTCCCTCCCACACTCATCAATTGAATGGTCACTGGAACAACCATTCCACCTAACCAAGAAAAAGTTTTGCTAGGTATGTCTATGTCTTTTCTCATCACGGTAGAAGACATAACAAAGCAGAAGGCATAAATTTACTTTATTGCTTTGAAACATGAGAGATGACATTGTATATAGTTGAGAGAATATGAAAATAAAACAATTATTCGTCAGATACACTTGGGGGAATATCACAAAATAAAACACAATCAATTCTACGATTACGGCATCTCCATCTTTTGCATCTTACGCCGAAAGATAGCATTAAAAAAAATTTGAGAATATGTCACAGCTAATGACGTTGAAAAGTAACAGGCCACATAAATATATCATTTTGATCTCAGAGCCAAGACCGTGGTGCTACTTCTGATCTCTTGTTCAACTGATCTATTAGAGCGACGACATCAAGTAATAATGAATTGCAATTTGAAAAGAATATTCATTAAATGAGGCGCAGTCAAGGGGGTCGAAATCCATCGCCCATGAGCAAGCATTGTCACATGAAAAAACTAAACGCTGCAGCCGGAACTAAAAACATCATTGAAGAGTGAAGACGAAAAAGTTACCTCTTGGAGAAGTTGCTGTCGGAGGTGACGGTAATCTTGCTCTTGTCGCGACTAACAGTGACGGAATCGCCAAGAGCACCAGCCTTGCCACCAACTTTAATCCTCTCCTGAAGGAATTTCTCCAGAGAAGCGATGTCCATGATCTTATCTTCAACTGGTTTCGCACAGTCGATCACGAAGGTGGCTCCCTTCTTCTTGCCCTTAGCCCCTGTAGATGCTTTGCGGCTCATTTTCGCGTCTCCGATTACGCTCTGAATCCCAGGGATGGTGAAGAGAGACGGGGGCGGCCTCAATCGCAATATGCTTTTAATGGTTTCCCTCACAGATTTTAGGGTTTCTGGGGTAAAAAACGACAACATCTAGTGTCCTCTCTCTCTCTCCCTGTTTTTTTTTTAATCCTTCTTGTGGGTTGCACAAGTACTCTTTTGGGCCTATTTTTATTATTTTATTTTTAATGAATAAACCCTCGGCCGAAAAATTTAATGAATAAACCTCGTTCTCTTATTCTCTCCTTCTCTGCTAGAGGCCCAATAACATTGTTGGATAATTTTTACTGGGTTGGGCCATTAACAACACGTGTGTAGAGGGCCCACTTAAAGTACATTCCATCATTTCAAGTTGGGAACCCGCCGCTCTGATGCCTGGCAAGGAGAGGATCGGGGAATGGAAGATGGAAGACGACGTATACGGCGTCGTTCCGTGCTCTTCCCTCGCCGTTGAGTCAATCATCCGCGTCGGAACGGTAAAAACGTCTATCCTAGTTGCATTTGCTCCTTTATTTCCATACTTACGGTTCTTGCTCGATACATGAAGATTAAATGATTTTGTAAATGCTAAATTCTGCTTCAGGCTGGTGCTATCTGGGGCCTGTGCAGTGGTCCCTATGACGCTCGTAAACAAGGTTCGGTATTCATTGTATCAATATCCAAGTATCACTTCGATTCTGAACTAGGTCGAATGAAGTAGACTTCCATGTTTGCAGGTTTTACTGGCCTTGCCCGAGCTTCTTTTGTGGTAAGGAAGTTTTTATTTTGAAAAACTGGTACTTGGATTTCCATCACAATTAGCTGATGACGCTTAATACAGGCTAACTCAGTCGGCAGATTCGGGTTTCAATGTGGTAATTGAACTAAGAAAATTGATTGTTTGTGTTGTTCTAGCGTTTTTTAAGGCTTTTTATTTTAACACGCTTTATTTTAATTTCAATGTTAGGACTTGTGGCTGGAATTTTTAGCATTACTCGATGTGGGATTCAGAGATACAGGAGTCAGGATGATTGGGTTAGTTCTGTCTTATTTATTCTTCGGTTATTTTTGAAATCGTTAGGAAAACGACTTGATACAAATGGGCTTGAATTTCTCTTCATTTTGACCAGCTAAAGCGATGGTTCAAGTGTTCTGCATGATCAATCTTGAATAAATGTAGATCCACTGTAAAACTTAGACTTTGTACTTCACAAATGATGGTAGAAACAAACTTTCCAATAATTTTTTTCCCCCTTCATAAATTTCATCCACAAGTTGTGTTCATTGAGTTTATATAGTTCTTGCTTTATATTGTGGTTATGAGATTGACTGACGGTTTCAATGATTAGTAGTCATGTCTGACAAAGATACCGAGATGATGGTGTAAAACCATGATGTGATTAGTTCTTGTTTAATGTATAAAATTTAGCATTAAGTAATCTTGATTGTGTTGGATCATCCCAAAATGAATTTCATATTTCTCCAACAAACCATACGATTTATCTCTAGTTTGACTTCTTTGACTGAACTAGCAGCTTTATGTGATCTGTGATCTTGTGTTTGCATTCTGATGGTATGTTACCTATAGTTTGCGTGTCCAGACGATCCACACGTGGGACAATATCAGGGCCTGGATTGACCTCAACTCTTGTCACCTGAGTTATCTTTAAGGGGCTTAAGGCCTGAAATTCTTGTTAACTGCTTGACCACAGACAAGACTTTTCTGTTAAAATTGTGTTCCACTGCAGCAGGTTTCAGACCTAGTGTGTCAGAATTTCTTTTATTCGTTTCATCTACCGTCCCAACAATTTCCATCACAGCGATCATGGCAGACCCTGATGCCTTAATGTAGACCAGCTTACAGCACATCAACAATAGTGTGGCTTAGTTTGAGCATTAGAATTCTTGAAAGTTTGAAATTAATTGAAATGGTTGCAGTGCATTTTCCCCGGAAATGGAGAGAATTTACACCCACCATTTTGGTTCTGGACAGTCTTACGAGATAGTGCATTTTTAACTCTCTTAAAATGAAATCTAGTTCAAACATATATCATGGTTCCCTATTGACAGGGTGCAAATATCTAAATTTTATATTTTGAAATACTTTCTTCATACCAATTGCTGATACTAAGTAGCAGCCAATCATTTGTATCCATTTTTCATGATGTTATGCATGGTGAATTCTTCAGAAAAATTGTGACTTCCACAATAGAATCTGATAAGGGAGATTTTTTAAGTTCTGGCATTTTTGTTGGAGAAAAACATTTCACCCTATAGATATATATATTCATAAACTGTCGTTGGATATGCAGGAATTTAACAGTTGATGAAGAATACATTTTGAAGATAGCCAAACGGATTGTTAAAGAATGAATTTTGATTTACCTTTTTCCTTCTATTTGAAAATTTTCTGACAGGTCAATGGTTTGATTGCGGGTGCTGTAGCAGGTGCAGCCGTTGCTTCTGGGACAAGAAACTGGACGCAGGTAATTGGGATGGCTTGTTTGGTTTCAGCTTTCAGTGCTGCCGCTGACTACTCTAGAACATCTTGAAATGACATTCCTTCGAAGCATGGACAGAAGAGTAACATATTCGAGAATTCGGGCTTTCCTAGCGTACGCCAACAACTGTATTTGTTCTTTAACAGCATATCTTTCTCATATCTAAGGAAAAACGGGTGGTTAGAGTGGGCATGGTTTTTTGTCCTCCTTGTAATTGTGCAGAACCATATTGTACGCGGTTCAAGCATTACAAGTCGATGGATGATTTACTGAAAAGCAGTCGATCTGTTACTATTGCAGTGACAGTTGTAGAATTGTTATCTTCTATATCATAAAATTGCATAGGTGTGAACAAACAGGTCATATCAGTTATGAGAACCAGATTATTTTCCATCAGATGTTTATTTTGCTCGTATCTAAGGTCTGCCTTTTAACATTGAAAATTTGATGCTCGCGTGTCGGAATCAGCCCGAAGGAGGCCTTGGTCCTTGATCGCCCTATGGTTTTATATCCCTGACGTTTTCTGAAACCGCATTTGATAACAGGACTGAACTTTCTCTGGTAAGAGCATTCTTATTCATCAGTTCCACCCAGGTGTCAGTACTTATTCATCAGCTAGCTGGCTTCTGAAAAAAATGGGACAAGTCAAACTGGTTGAGACGAGTTACTGGTGGAGTTGGCTGAATTTTGGATAGGCGTGCTGGCATGCGTTTGCAATAGAACGGGCGTAGTGAGACAGACGCCGAGAAGTAACCAGGGCATGTATTAGGAATTCAGGCACAAAGGCAACCAAAATTGTCGTTGTTTGCACCATGGCTTGGCTGCAGCGGACCATAGCCTCTTTAATTATTTCACAACAGCTGCATCACCGCCGAAAGTTAACGGTGTTCAATTAATGAACCTTTGTATCCTTTTGTTCCTTAATAAACAAAAAAATGCCTACCGCGTAATGGGGTCTGTGACTGTGAGCTATGACGCAGTAGATCTTGCGTAATTGTGAAATTTTCATTCGTTAATGATGAAAAGCATTTCTACCACGATAATACGTTTCCCATAATTCTGCAAACATTGCATGAAATTTCCTCTCGCCTCTTGCGGATGAGGTTCTTTTTTTGTCCAATAGAACGATTGGCTTCATTTCATAAAGACACAGAAGCCATACTACCTCAACGCAATGTTGAAAAGATAGATTATTTGGAAGATACATGAGAATGAGGAGAAGATTACAATCACAGGAGATCCATATATATTTGCCTTGAGAGTTCTATTCAGAGGAACATCATATGCCAATATTATCTGACTCGGGTACAGAACCCGGCAAAGATCAAGCATGCAATGATATTGGGGCGGGTGGAAAAGAAATCGCGGAATCAATAAAAATGTAAATGCGTATAATAATAACAAGAATAATAAGTATAACTAATATCTTATACATAAACATCCCAACAAAGCAAAAACAAAAACAAAAAAACAAAAAATGGACGGGGTAGAAATGTAAGAAATGTGACCCTCCCTCTGGCTTGGCTACCAATCTTGAAAAGGGTAAATACGAAAATCCATAAAGTGATGGATCTTGAGGATGAGGATATGGGGAAAGACCCCCTAACTCTGCCTGCAAACTACAACCACGCTCCCCTTTTCTGTGTTAAATTGGTGGTTCCAACCAAGAATTAGGTGGAGGTTGCACCTTCCTTGTGGTCACCAAAAATGCGTTGTCGGAAGTCAGAAACCATTAAAGGCAGTCCCTTGCGCAGGGACACCTTGGGCTCCCACCCTAATAGCTCCTTGGCCCTTGAAATGTCAGGCTTCCTCTTGTGTGGGTCATCCTCTGTGTTGGGCTTGTACTCTATTTTTGCATCTGGGTCTATTGTCTCTTGCACCACCTGCATCACCAGCATCATTCGTTTGTTTGGTAAAATTCATGGTCATACCTGCATATGCCTTACCACCAGCCAATTACATTGGTCTGGTTTTAAGAATCTTTATTATCATTAAGAACAAAGGCAGAGCTTACCTTGGCAAGTTCGAGCATGGTGAATTCACCAGGATTTCCGAGATTGAAAGGTCCCACATGCTCTCCCTCCATAAGCCGCATCAGACCCTCAACCTGTGCCACAATATTAAAAAAAGCATCTCACTTATCTCGTTCTTATCCAACAACCTTAAGATTAAAATTATGACCACCACGTGTTATCTTTAAACTTCATTGTCACTACAGATACATCTATCCTCGTCTTACACTCGGCCACCCCACATTTTTTCCTTTTTTAACTTTATCTTATACCACCCAGAACTTCCATTTTGAGAGTTTCGGTTAATATTTTGTATCTTCTTGCAGGTGAAGTTACTGCAAGAACTGGCCCCCCGGCTCGTACATTTCATTCTCGATCACATGCATCTGCATCTTCTGTACCACTATGCATGCACAACCGACGCAAGTATTTATGGGCAACTGAGTCCTTTTAAACATCTAGCAGAATGATGCAGAATGGAGATAACAGATTTACAAATGCCAGGGCCCATTCCAGTCAGAACGCCAGGAATTGTTTATGTGACATGCACAGTATGCACATGGGAAAAGTGAAACAGATTTAGCTTTTGAACGGGTGAAAAAAGGCTCAAAAGCAACCACTTCTCTCTTTGGATTCAAAACCAATTTGATATTCGGAATGATGACGAACGCCTTTATCATTCTCTCAAAACATAGCACCACAAAAATTGGCTTACCAAATCAGAAACATACTGAAAACTCCTTGTCTGCTTTCCATCCCCATAAACAGTCAAAGGCTCCTTTCTTAGTGCCTGCAAGAAACCCACCGATTATTGGTATTAACAAATCAACTGAACAGCTCATTTCTACAATACACCCTACATTATTAGTTATACTTCACTTCCAAATAAAATAAATAAATAAATAAACTACCTGAGCAACGAAGTTACTGACAACACGACCATCGTCTAGGCACATCCGGGGACCATAGGTGTTAAAGATTCTAGCAATTCTAACCTGTAATGAAAAATAAATAAAAGACAAAAACGAATTTAGTCTTCAAAAATAAGCCAAGCATGAGCACTCGGGTGGGCAGAATAATGAAATATGCAAGGTTGTAATGGAAAATGACCTCAACGCCTGCTCCCCTGTGGTAATCCATTGTCAATGTCTCGGCCGTACGCTTTCCCTCGTCGTAGCAACTTCGGACACCTGTCGCACATCGGCGCAACACAACAGACATCCATAAACGCTGTGTCTATTATTCAGTATTAGCCTTGCTTCAGGCCCAAAAAAAAAAAAAAAAGAGTATTGGCCTTGCAATTTACGGACCAAAATGCCCTCACCGTTTTACCCTTTTAACGCACAAGTACAACTGTTGATTTGTTATCAACAAGTTACGGCGGGGATTTCCTTCACGCAAGCCATGTGTCCCCTCGAGTTTTAAAGAAGATCTCAACCCTACATCTAGTGGACCCGCAAATCACGGGTTCCTCGTTGACCGTGAAATTCCGACTGGATCTGTAAACGTGGTCCTCTCACCCAATCCCACGTGTCTAAGCAAGCGTTTTATTTCCTTTTTCCTAATTAGAAAGAAGTTAGCGCCGGAGGAATAAAACACTCCCCCAGTCCCCACCCAACCCTTCTTAGGTACAGATACATTCAAAGCTTTGAAGCCGGCCAAATTAGAATCTAAAACTACGCCCATTTCTGAGCATGTTAGTGAAACGACGCTAAGGTACGCTAAAGTGCACCGTTCCACACGGAGCAAAAAGAGTACCAGTTCCACCCAATTTCAGGTGCTAACTGACCGAATGAACAGACTGTGGTGATATTTCGGCTGGTTCAGTGGAAACGGTAAGAAAATTGTGTGTGTGAGAGAGAGAGAGAGAGAGAGAGTACTCACCAATTGGATTGACGTTGCCCCAGTAAGTCTCCTTCTGAGGGTGTTGAAGAGGATCGCCGTAAACCTCACTGGTACTGGTGAGCAAAAACCTTGCGCCGACTCTTTTGGCCAGCCCCAGCATGTTCAAGGTTCCCACCACATTGGTCTTGTGAACAATAACACAATTAAGGACTCCAAAACACGGAATAAGAAAGAAAACAGAACATAGAGAACATATTCTTGACCAATAAATTGAACAATTGGACTGGGTCAACCAAAAAGGATATGATAGTCTTGACGGGGTTGAACTTGTAATGGACGGGAGATGCAGGGCATGCAAGATGATAGATCTGATCCACCTCCAGCAAGAGGGGCTCGACGACGTCGTGTCGGATGAGCTCGAATCTGGGGTTCCCAAAGTGGTGCATCACGTTCTCCTTTCTGCCGGTGAAGAAATTATCGACGACGATGACGCTGTCGCCTCTAGCAATCAGACGATCCACGAGGTGAGAGCCGACGAAACCCGCACCGCCCGTAACCACGATGCGGAGCCCCTTTCTCTTAATCCCCAGGGGAACCTTCCCGAAGGAATGAACAGGCATCCTATGGGGGAGAGAGCGGTCGATCCTGGGCTCATGGAACAAAGGGGCAGAGTCGTGCTCGAAGAAAGGAACAGAGAGAGAGTCAGAACGAGGAGGGGAGCGAGAGGAAGGGAAGAAGGTGAAGAACAAGGAGGCGATGGCAATGCCGAGGAGGATGAAGAGGGGGCGCTGCTCACGGAGGAGATAGCGAATAGGGCGGGTGACGGAGAGCCAAGGCTTGAGGGGCTTAGGTGAGTAGGAATCATGGACGGGTTGGGACTCATGGCCTCTGAAAATCAGTTCGGATGCCATGGCGGCAGAATTCGGAGGATGGATCCGAACTGAGTTTGGCGGATGGAGAAGGGATCAGTATTTGGGGTGGATCCAAGGGTGCGTGGATGTATATAAAGGGAGGAGATGGTGTGGCGGAGGCTTTTGAATAGTGGTTCGATTACAAAAAGGACAGGTGAGGTGGTGTTTGAAAAGTAAAAGGGCCTTCAGAATTTAGAGTTACGACTTGTAACCAAAGCAAACTCGCCCATTAGCCTAACACACTCTCACATGTTCGTGTTCATTTGTCTTTTTGACTTCAATGCTTCCCTCTTGCCCTGTCCACCCCTCTTGTCTCAAAAATTTGTGTTTTGCTCGCCACACAAATAAAATTACATGTTCCTGCACGCCGAACTACATCAGACATTTTAAAAGATATATTTATCATCGAGGAAACATAAAATTTTAATTATCAAAAAGAGATTTGAATAGGTCAGTTACGTCATGAATATAATCTCTCTTCAGTTGTTCCATATTTGTTTCAGCATCCCATGGTTGCATTTATATTTGTGCGCTATGTCTTGTTAAAACAATTCTTGCCATAACATTTCGGCCAACAAAAAGTATCACCGAAGGGGAAAATCTGTATTTCCTGTATTGGCTCCGCACTGAACTATTGCTGGAGGTGCATTGAAGGCGTCGGAGAATAAATGGATTATTTTCTCTTTACCTGCGCACCATTATTTGTTCAGTGTTCATATTTCAAGATTTTATCAACTGTTTTATTCATCTTATCCATGGTTTTCTGGACCTGAATCCAATCCATAGTTTCTCCTCAGACTCTGTACTTACACACATAATAACACGTGCTCTGTCATTCATTCCCGTTACCAAGCCTGAGGTACAAAGCCATGTAAACTATATATGAAAGACCATACAATAAGGTTGACCCCAGCAACGTTATGAAGCCTTGTTCAAATTCATATTATATAAAATAATTGCACATGGCTTAAGTTATATTCTTCCGATCCTAAATATAAGATCCTTATACACATTAGTATAAGGGTCTTGTATTTAGAATCGGAGAAATACATATACATATCCACGTATGAGCGTGTCTGTCTTCCAACACGAGATCTAATTAACAAAGGAAATGATTGTTGTAAGGTGGGGCTACATTAATTAAGCATATAGCGGATGGTGCGACCTAGACTAATTATAGGTGAGGATGTGCTCGGAATAAAAATCATGCATGCCAATTGGAATTTTTTTTTCATATATATATAATGAGCTTAAATGATTAGTTACTCAGTCCAAATTAAGCATGAAGCAATATTGCATGTATTTTAGGTGCGAGGTCGCAAGTTTATCTGGACAGATGCTCACAGCTGGACAACGACCCAGCTGACTTGTTGGCCCCTTCTCTTTCGTTTTTCCGGTAGGTGACCCCTTTTATGATATTCCTTTAGTTGTTCAGCTCTGAGCCTTTAAAATTACAGACGCGTATAAATTCTCACCTCAAAAGCATGATGCGTCGTGGGGGAGAAAAAATAACAGTAATAATCAAGATTCACAGTAATAATAATTTAATAATTTCTCACGGTCTTTGTTTGTGTAAGTACGGAGCTGAGTTCATTATCAGAAATACTCTTCCGGTCCTTAATATAGGACTCAATTATTGAGTTGGTTTTGGTCCTAAATATAAGACCCATTTATCATATTTATCAATTTTCTCTAAATTATCCCTATAGGTATTCTCTCAATCATAATCAAATAGAAGAGAGGGGGTATTAAGAAAGATGATTATGGTGTTTTAGGAAAAATGTGTCACTTTTCTTATAATTAACTAACTTACCTAACTCCCTTAATCTAATCAAATTAGTTAAATAGATCTTATATTAAGGACCGGAGGAGTAGCATACGTAAGAAAATGCACAGCGGGACGCAAACTACCGAATGGATCACATGATTTTCGATGCTCTGGGAAACTTTGTTTACAATCATTTCTAATTAATCAAAACCAACTGTCGATATTTCTATATAATTTGAAGTTATAATTAGAAAGCTGTCAGCCACTGTGGATGAGTTTCTCAAAAAAGGAAGCAACCTCAGAGTTAATTACAAAAATTGCTTCGCGAGAACTAAGAAACATCCAACTAAGAAATAAGAATCAGATTTTCTCAGCATACTTCCCTTCTACTCAGTCTGGTTTCATCCAGTGACCTCTTGTGAAGGTTAAATAAATAAATAGATTAGAAGGTTCTCATTCGATCATGTGAATGAAATTGAATATTTATTTCGCTAGTTAGCTAATTAGCTAACTAGCCAGGGCCACCCCAATACGTATAATATTTTTTAAGTCCGGTAAAGAAAAAGGGAGAGCCAGCAGAGCAATTTGATTTAAAGAATGGAGTGGTTCAGACGCTCTCTATTTCTTTACTGAGGCTTCTAATTCTAAACGTAAAAATTTTAATGATATGGTGAAACTTTGTGTGTGGTCTATTCCTTTTTCTTGCTTTGGACAATGGACAGTACCTTTAAAAAGATCTCACCCTTTTATTTAATATGAAAGCCCCTTTACGCGCTAACAATAATTATGACAATGGTGGTAAATGGTAATGGTAAGAGAGAGATGATTTTTTTTTTCCTTTGTCCAAAGAGAGAAATGATATTAATTATTTAGTGAATTAACGAAAGGTATGCGAACGTCGTGGGGCAGTGCACATGATTTATATGACCGCTCAGGCAAAACAAAAAAAAGGGGATAATTTCATGATTTGCCACGATAAAATCACTGCTTTTATATATATGTCCCCCTTTCTTAAATATTATTTGTGTTTTTTTTAAACTAATAATATCCTCTCATCCCATAAACCTTTTAAAAATACTGGCTAACGTATACATTTTAGTTCTTCTATTTTGTACAAAGATTCAATTTAGCCTTTAACTTTAAAAAGTATATATTTGGTCTTTTAACCCTAAAATGATTAAGCTTTAATGATGATATTCTGTAACAATCATGAATTTTTTGAAAATTAAACTTAATATGTTAATATTTGAGAATGTTTTATCAACATTTAAGATCTTAACATCATCATTGTTTTAAAAAATTTCAGAGTTAAAGAATTAAAAATATACTTTTTAAAGTTAATGAACCAAATTTAAACCTTATACGAAATTAAAAGACCAAATATATATTTTAGTCGGAAAAATTTTAGTGCTAGCACGAGACTCTTTTCGTATGTCCTCTATATACAGCTAAGAATCGAAGCTTAAATCTTATTTGTCAAATCCCATACTTAACCACATCCTATCTCTTCTTTTTATCCAGATCAGAGGGTCAGCTTTAACAATCCAAAATCATAAATTACAAATACCTGGAACCTACAAACCCCTCACTTATAAAAAGTTTTTAGAGTCGTCATGCCGCAGGACCATTCGCACAATCCTTTCTTATTGCTCTTGAAAGGGGACCTTTCTGAAGCTAGAACCAAACAGAAAACAAAGTAATTAAATTACAAGCCCCTTAAATTGAGCTCATTCCAATTAGGCGTACATCCTGTGAACGTGAAGGAGGAAAGTGAAAGCTCAAAAACGCGGGGAGGCAGTAAAAGGGCAAAATGATATACGGACGAGAAAGGCGATATGGGTACGACGGAGTCGGCAGGTGAAAATGAAACAGCCAATCAGAAGGCCACACGTATTTAGGTACTCGTGACCCCCTTGTTTTGTGTTTTTATTTGTATTGTCGGTTGTCGGTACCATGACTTGAGCTCCGCCGGTCCGCCCCAACGACAATAACACCCCCTCCTCCTATTTCCCGAAGCAAAAGGATGAATAAAATTTGAAGGCAGCCGGTCAGTTATTTTGACAAAAAAATTGACTGACGTGGTGGAGTGACAATTTGTTCGTTGTTCGTTACTAAACGGCATCGCGTAGGGTCATTAAAAAAAAAAAATACTGATTTTGTTGTGTTTGGATGCTGTTATAATGAGGGCCGTCAGATCACAGGACTGAGAGAAAATGAAAGCCCAATGATGTGATTTGAATATGAAGTGCGACGTCTGAGATGTTCGGCCATCGGCGAGGAGGAGGAAAAAGGCAAAAGGGACCCACATAAGGGACCCACTTTAGACTCACAGGCTCACAGCTTCATATGCACGTCGCCACCCCCCCACTAACCAAAACCAAACAGCTTTTGATTCCTAAGCAACGTTGACTGATTCTTCCTCCTTTGTCCACGTGGCGCTTCCCCATTTCCCACGTTTCTTCCGCACCTGGCCCGGTTCTTTCCTTCCATGCTCACTACCGCCCTTGAATCATAGGAAAAATTATTGTCCGGTGACATATAAGCAATGTAATTTTTAAAGAATCCCACAATAAATAAATCAGCAGTATATATCTATTGTCACTTTAGGTGCTGGAAATTATCTTAGATATTACTCAATTGTTGTGAAATTTTTTAGTGATTAAATCGTATAATAATTTTTTCCTGAATCATGATTTTATGTACATCTTAAAGGCTTTTCTTGTCACCGTATGTGTTCAGATGTTTTTGGCCAACATATGTTTCAAGAGGATGATGATTAGGTGGTATTTTATGTGTGTAAAACGCCAAGAAAAGGGATGCGCGTTTCAAAAGTTCAAAAATGGCGAATATGGAAGTAATTATTGGGAATCTCTCACTAAACATGGAAAATGACAGTTCCGTTAATCCATATATACGGAGTGGTGGAACGGTGGAAATGGAAAAAGATGTCCCGTGAAAGAAGAGAATGGATCTTTTATCGAAATTTAGAAGATAGAGTGCAATTTCATGTGAAAGCTGACTATTAACTGTTGCATTAAAAACGCTAATACCTTTTTAATAGTCAATTTCCACGTACCGAACTTTAGGGCACGACTCACTTGCAAAAATTCAAGGCATAGCAGGCGGCGCAGTGTGGTCCGTGATGATAGGAGTGATGTGATGAGCTTCGTGGTCTCTGGTTTCAGTTCCACTACGGCAATTCCTGGCTTTCGGAATATGTAAGCAACAACGACTATTTTTCCCAAAGCTCACAACTTTCCTTCTTAACTATGAACACCGTTTAGAAATAAATTAGACCACATTCACTCGCAAGTTGATTACAAGAGAAGCTTACTTGGTCAGCCCAGTTAGTTAAATTACTGTTTTCCATCACTAATAATAAGGCATCGCCTCTCACAAAGAAAATTTAATGAGACGCTGGATTTCAGTTTTTTTTTTTTCTTGATCTGACTTTTCCAATTATTACACGTGTCCATTCTATGAACGCGCACTATCTTGCCACGTTGTTTCCTTTCTATTTTGCATGCTCCGTGTTGAAGCCATGTTTTAGTTTCCGATTCACTTCGTTTCAACTCGGGCCGCATTAGGTTGACTTGCATGAACAAGAAGAAGAAGAAGAAAAAAGGGTGGCATATGAAGAAATTGGAGATTGTGGGCCGTTAAGAATTTCCCTTCAAATCCTACATTTAGAAGAGCACCAATGAAAATTAGGTCTAATAAAAAATTAAGTATCTCATAATATGATGAACCCAAGTTTAAATCTTATTAAGAGGGACGTTTATATTTAGTATCTGACATTACCTCTCGAATAGAATTAACTCCATTAAAAGGGTACTTGTCCCTGTAAAAAGTAGAAATTGGAGATTGTGGGCTGTTAAAAATTTCCCTTCAAATCCCATGTTGAGAAGAGAACTAATAGAATGAGTTAGTTTTTCATAACGTGATGAATTAAGATTTAAATTCTAATTAAAAGAAATACTTATATTTAGTATTCAACATTATCTACTGTAGGATTATATTTCTATTAGGAAGATACTTTACTTGTTTAAAAAAAAAAAAGAACTGGAGAAGAGGGTGTCCCATCCCACTTATGACTGACTTGTCTGTCGTTAATGGAGGTGGCAATGACATGTCATAATACAATGCTCCCTCTGGACAATGTAAAAGCATGCCCCGCAGAGAACGTTAATGGGGACCATTTGATATAAAAATGATCATGATCACATGAGAAAGAGCTTTCCCGAAAATATGACAATTTCCTTCAATAATAAAACCATTTTGTCATTTCCATGTTCTAACCGCACCCGTTGTGGGGAGATGAAGAAGATGGATCCAACCGTGGAAACAACCTGTGATATCTGAAGGTCGTAAAGAGCATCTGCGTAAAAGACTCGAAACAATCTGAAATAGGTTTAGCTTAGCTTTTCCCATATATGTTTCAAAATTCTTAGGCTCACCGATAATCACTGAAACTCGCAGATGCCCACTTGCTGCGGCTACTATTGGCAGAGCTAGAATTTAGGATTTTAAATGGAGACACTGAATTAGTACGAAGGTCTGCATGTTCAATTTCATTAACATGAAGCGTGCTATATTAAACATTCTATATAAAGACTAAGGAAGACAGTAAAAGGTGATGAAACTGACGATCGTAACGCTAGTTTCGCACCTTAGAGATGAGTGAGGTTCGGACGGCTTTATGGGACCTCTACTGAGAGGGTTTTATTGCACAGGCAAAGGGTTGCTTTTGAAATCCAGGATAATAGTAAAGAGCAGTAATGAGATGATTACTTAATTGGCATTGACAGCATCCCATTCCACCGAACACCAACAGTTTGAAAGGATTATCCCCCAAACATGAAAATTCAAAACTCCTCGGCGAAGCAGCAGCCCCCCCTTTTAGTTTTTTTTTTTTTTTAACGCGTAATTACAATTCCATGCCTAAAATGGTAACCAATGGTAACCAATTAACAGGACGAAGTAGAAGAGTGCGTAAAAGAATGTGGCCTTAACCTGAACGGCACCAAACCTCTGACTGATAAGTTGCTTCTGATGTCTCTTTCGTGCTTTCATCTTTGGTCAGACGTAATAAAATGCAGAAATAAAATGTGATACGTTTTTTCATAAAACAACCATGATACCTCCGCATCATCAACCTTATCCCACTAAATATGATCAACTATATAGATCACACTATGTTAATGTGCTCTACCAACTGGTACCTCAATGTGTAGGTCCAACAAAACGTGATACCACCCTAACTCAAACCATACAGGATGAAAATGTTATTTTCCTACTAGTCCTCAATTTCTGAAGCTGGAATAAACCAATTCTGGAAAAGTGGGCTACAACCAGCGTTTGTTACCGAATGATAACTCTTTTCTATGCAATCATACAACAAATATAATCATATGGGGCAGGACAAATCTTCCCCGTCAACGTCGTTTCATGTCCATTCCGCCGCCTATATAAATTTTGAAGTGCAAGATAGGCAACAAAGATGTTAAAAGAAAAGCATTATTACCAGAAATTGAGCTGAAAATTTTAAGCCACCCTCTTAAAAGCACTATCAACAGTATGATGTGATTCTAAACACATAAACAAAATGTCTGGAAGAGGTCAAAATGTCGGAGCACTGAGTTAATCTCTTCCCTCCCATCCCTATTTCGACTTCCGGATACTTTCCTCTGAAGGAAGTTCAAGCATCGCTCCTGCGTGCTCTTGGTCCGGCTTCACTACTGCAGCAACTCAGTTGGTTAAAGGTGGAAAGGAAATGACTGATCAAATACAACTTCTATTGAACAAATCACTTGCCTCTCGAAACAGGAAAGGAAAAAAAAAAAACAAGAATAATAAGAAGGAACTAGAAAGGAGATGCCAAATCATTAATATTTAAAATCATAATAAAAGTAAAAAGCTACTATCACTTTTGTTTAGCGATCCGCCTGTGCTAGTTCGCACATGAAATAGCATGCATACATCCGGGCGAGTTTGGGTCAAAACAAGAAATGTACGGTCAAATAAGAAAATTCAGAACAAGCAGACAAGGTAATTCTCTTATACCAGATAAATTAGCCCAAGAACTGAATCTGGTGACAAAACTCAGAGGCATTTATTGACACTTCATTGAAAGGTTATTGTAGACTATTTAATTTACATTGGAAGGCTGACAATGATTCACGACCAATTCATGGATGTCATTTTTCTTTCGGTGAATTATTTCATATACCGTTTTGTCTTAGGTGGGATGAAGTGTTTGTCAAATTTGGAAATCTCATGGTCCAGTCAATCAGACACCCACAGACTGCGGCACTAAATAGCATGTATATGTCCATATATAATATAAAATCTAAGAACTATTTATAAACCCTGATACCGTTGTTCACTTAAGACTCTGTATAAGCACAGTCCCGCAGTCTAGTTAGATTTGAACTCTTCATGGTAAAAAATAGATTTCATATAACACTATTAAATGTGCAAATATGTTATTGCACAACATATTCACCCAAAAAAAAAAAATCATTGCACAACATTATTCTAATTCTTCTACGATATAACAACTATTCCTTAAATTTTCAGAAGTAGAGTCTCCCACAGAAGGGAAACCTTAAACTGTTTTTTAAAGTACCCCCTTGAACTATTTGAAAGCCAGCCTATAGCAGTATATAGCGTTTTCATGTTAAAATATCATACAGTAAGACATTTTTTATACAGTTATGAAAGATGTGAGTGTTTCTACTCCTATAACCAAGAGCAGTGAAAATTCAAGTTCAAGCAATGGCAAAGTACCAATGTTGACATGTGGATTAAAAAAAATGCTACATCATTCTAATCTCAAGGTTTTGTAGTGTATAACATATCTTTGATGCCAAGAGCATAATAAAAGGCTATGTTTAAACATTTTGGGATGGCTTTAGATGAGTAGGACTACGGCAAGTGCACATTCGACGTTCCTGGTAGCAACTAACAGCTGTGAGATAGAAGCACGTTTTGAGCTGCCAGTGAAAAGTCCGTAGACACGAGAAACAGAAGTAACAGTTGGTGAGTGAAAAATCTAAATCCCAGTAAAGTATAAACTACTAAACATTAGGAAAAGTTCGGTAGCAGTATGTTGAAAACAATTTTCTTAAACAAAAGTATGTAATGGATGTTACATGTATAGCTCCACGCAACGAAAGAAAAAGGAACAACAGAGTAGATGCGATTCAAGAAATTAAAAAAAATGATATGGAAATCAACTATCAAACAGATAGGGTGCACAAAGAAGTAGCACCAGAATTGTCAGTCTCATAACAAAGAGAAATGAAAGACTTTGGTGGTGCGGATGAAAGAAAGAGGATCACATACCGTAACTTCCGGCGTTAGAATTAAGCTTGCCTGGACAATCATGTGGGTAATAAAATGAGAGGCCTCGCTAGCATCTTGAAGTAGCCTCTGGATCTCGGAGTCAGAGGTCACGTTCCTGTTCCTCCTCGAATTTTTTACGCACCTCCATAGCCGACTCCTTCAGCATGAGTGTGTCACCGACAAAAGTTTTCCGAGTAGCTCTCAGAAGTGCTCGGTACGCACTCAACACTTCCCCTCTCGCCATCCCCTCCTTCTTCAGCTTGACCCCGCTTTTCCGCAGACGAACCTCATGCGGCGTGATGTAAAGTGGGCGGGTGAAACGAGGCATACGGCGTCGTTCTGTCTCGGTTCTTTTGTTCTTTTGTTTTCCACCCCCCCCCCGGCCTGTTAAAAATGTTTATGAGATGCTTTGTGAAGGGCTTCACTGAAAGCAAAAATCTTTGGTGGCTTTATTGTCCAATATTCCAACGTACCAAATCCTTTCATAAATGTGAGATTGTTCATGCGCGGGAGAAAGATGGGCCCAAAAAAAAAAAACTCCTGTCCCAGTTTTGTTGCTTTCTCAGGTCTCGAGTTGCTTCATGTCATTCTTTTTTTTTTTTTTTTTTACCCGGCTCATGTCATTCTATTTTACTCCCACGGAGGTAATATTATTGAATGGTTGAATAAATTATTATGATTTTTCATACATTACTTAATCCCACTTAAATATCATTTCAAATTTAATTAACATCTTCTTGCCAAAAAACAACTTATCATCTCCCATGAGGAAGAATATACATAATATGATTTAACATTAGTTCTGAATGTTCAATGATCAATGTTATCCTACCACCAAACACCAAACAGAAGTCTACTCAGTTACTTAATTTTGAGTATAATAGGCATCAACTACACACGATGACAAATCATAAAGCAAAGCATATAATCTTCTTTGCCAGAATAGACTCTTTCTTTGTTAATTG
>NW_021633400.1:0-28928 GCF_004799145.2 Neltuma alba
TGTCTTGCTATTCTCTTTCTACTCTTTAACTTTCTTATTTTTATAACATGTTATCAGTACGAGTTTGTTTTGAAGATTTGATGTATAAGCTCTTTGTAAATTAATATATTTCTATAGTATATGATAATACTTTTTACTAACTTCTCCTCACTCAATTTTTTTATCTTATTATCACGTGTAATTTTAATTTTCTATATATTTGCTATATATTATGTTGTTCTTTTATGTTATTTATTAATTTATTCTTTCTATGCATTTTAATTCTATTATCTCCCCATTGTGATATTGTGTTATTTATTTTATTTTTTTTCCATACTTCTTGTTCTATTGTTTGTTTACATATATCTGTTTGGTTTATATTATGTCGTTTTATATCACAGTATTATATATATGATTATATAATGTTATTTATATTTGTTTATGAATTTGAATTTATTTAATTTATTTTATTACAATATTATTTTAATTTTATTTTATTGAATGGCTAGCAATGATAATACTTTTGATCATGTGATTAAATGACCAGAAGTCGTATCACTTTTGCAATGGTTTTTCTGTAAAAGAACACTATGAATGCCTTTAAATAGCATGACAAGAGAAATCTATGGCTCTTGATGATCTAATAGTGACCAATATCAAAGCCCTAAAGGTTACATGGTGACAAATATTAAAGCCCTGAAGGCTAATGGTCCAAACATCAAATGGCATAAAAGAGGTTTATTTAAAATATTTTTGCTATAGTCTTGAAGGCCGATGTTTAGCGAAATTGATTGTGTACTATTGAAAGCAAAGAGCATATCTATAAGAGTGATAAAGAACATGACCACATTGTATCGGTGGAATTAATAATTTAAGGGCAATGATCTTTGGTTTTGGCTATTGAACCATAATTGAGGAGATAATGATACTTTTATAGTAAAAAACAATTATGAGCAAATATTATAATATGATCAGAGATCATATGGACATGTATATCCATTGAAGCTAAATGTTAAAATTGGTTATAAAACCAAAAGATTAAGAGATATTATAAAAAGTATTAAACGTAGTTATGATCGCTTGAGGCAATGTCTTGTGAAGAAATATGCTCAAATTAGTCAAAGTTGAAAAATATAATTATAAGCCAAGAAGGCTATATCCAAAAGGCTATATGATATTACTTTAAATTTCTTGTAATTGATTGGTAGAAACATATTATTTTAAATATTTGATATTAAGATATTGATAAATATTCCAAGAGTGGGTATGAAATAAAATATACTAAAAGAATAATTATTGGTCATTTTTAAATATTTATTTATTGTGTGAATTTATTTGCATATTTAAGAATATGAAATATGAATATAATTTATTTTCATATTAATAGAATAGCCTAAACGATCGTCATGTTATGATATTGATATTTTATTGTGCTATTAGTGTGCAAATTAAAGGGATAGTATATTATTCATATTTTGTTCATTTATATGTTATTCGTATGATCATAGTTTGAATGATTTATTGTGGCTTATTATATAATAAATTTATTATAAGCATTTGAAGTTGTTTTGAGTTTGATTAAATAAGAAATTAGTTGAGAAATAAAAATTAAGCATTCATATAATATGTAAGTATTTTTTCAAATGACATATTTTGAGTGTTGCAAATTATATAAATGATATATGGTATCTTGATTGTTGTTGAGAAATTTTGAACAAATATTCAATTTTGCACTTTATTTTTAAAAGTTTATTTTAAAAGATCATTTATATTTTATGTTCCTTTCAATTATATGAGTTTGCTTATAAAAAGAAATTAAGCATGTGCAAATGATAATTATAATTTTAAGAAAAATTTATGGATGTTGGATTAGTTCAAATATCATTTAATCTTTAAAGTTTTGAACATTTTGAAATAACATAATAGAAAATTGGATATTTATATTCCTCTATTTTAAAGTTAAGAGACACATTAGTCATTGGATATTTATATTCCTCTATTCTAACGTTAAGAGGTATGTTAATTCTTTTTTTTTTTTTTTGAAATGATGAATCATTGGTCTTATATATTGAAATTAAATTATTCTTACTATGACATTTGGAGAAAAAATAAACATTATATACTTGTGTGACTTCTTATATATTGAAATTAAATTATTCTTATTGTGAAATTTGAAGGAAAAATAAACATTATATATTTATGTTACATTTTAATTGAAAGAATAGAAAGTTATTTAATTTTATGAAAAAAAATTTATTATAAATAGTTGATATTGATCTTGATTGGTTAGACGAAATTATTTTTTATAGCATGTGTAAACTCTGTGTATATTGCAAATTAAATCTATGATATTTATAACTATTCATTATTTTGTATTACGATGTTATTAAGACGAATTTGTCTTCTCATTCTTCTCAAATCACATAGTTCCTGAAGAAATATGTGTAAAAATATTAATATAGTTCCTGAAGAACTAATGCAAATTTTCTTGGGCGAATAAAGAATTAATACTGAAAAATATGACTCATTTATCTACATCAGAACCTTGATTCTCCAAAGGGTCTAAAAAGTAATAGCCCAATTGAATTAATACAAGTGTGAGTTGATGTTAGGTAGAATTTTACTTATATAAGAAACTTATTACAGTAAACCAGAAGTTTACTTGTCCAATTAGATTTATGGTTAGTGTACCTTGTTTGATCATCATGAATCATATACATGATGTAACAAATCATTGATAATTATTATTGATCACATCCATTAAAGAACCAGAAGATTCTTTATGAATAGACAACATATTATATGATTCAAGAGTTCATATAGTTTTTATTCTCAAAGAAAAATTGATTATGTTGATATCACTAGTTATGTGGAATATATCTCTATATTTCTAGAAATATATCAAATTCAGATATATAGGCCCATACCGATAGCATGTAAACCATATAAGTACTCAATAAATTTGATAGATGCATCTATAAGATGGTTACATGTGTTATTATTAGGTTGCAGCCTGAAGTTTGCAAGACTAATTGAGTAAATCATTATACATGTTGAGTGCATATTTTGAAAAAAAAAAGAGTATGATCTAGAAAATTTCTATTACAAACACTAGTGAGTTTATATCTCAACTTTTGAATGATCATCATATATTTATTAGAAAATTTTTGAAAAGGCTGCTTAATAGAATGATTAAGCAGAATAATTTATTAAAGCCTCCAGGAGTAGCTAGATGACCTTTGAGAGCAAGATTTTCATTTCAGTGTTGGCATATTTGGTTTGATATTTTATAGCACTTATACATATCAAGCCAACAAATTCTCTCAATAAAATTAGTTTTTGGTCAGAAGCCAAATATTTTCATCTTAGAAGTTTAAATGTACAATATTTATTACTATCAGCCCACCATAATGCATATAAATGGATGCTTAAAGAAAATTGGGATATATGTAGTAAGAATCTCCTTGTTTCTAAATGAAATAAAAGAATGTTTCTAAATGAAACAAATGAATTTAAAAGACTTACACCGCATGATTAATTGATTGTCATTCCATAAAATTTTCCCAACATGAGGGGGAGAAATTGAGTAGTTGGAAAAAATAACATATATTGTAGAATGCATTATTATTATTATTATCAAGTATAGATCCTCAAATATATGGCAGTATGAACTAGAAGTTTATCAAAGATCTCATATTCTAGCTGAAAATGCTCCAATTAGTATAAATAAAAGTGAGACATGCCTGAAGCATGAGAGATTAATTGGTTCTAATATAATTATATCGGATAAAAAGGAGCATAAAATTTAGAAGTCATATTAAGAAGGTATGCACCCTAAAAGAGTGTCAAGACATAATTGATTGAAAAAAAAAAATCCTAGAAAAGGTTCAAGTATGTAACAGCCCCCATAACAAGTACACAAATACTTAATTCTAAAACAATAATTAATTCTTTAAAAATCAATAAATAGAAAAGAGTTAGCCAAAAACATTTAGGAAGTAACTATGGTAGGAAGAATAAATCATATAATTAAGAACTACCATAGTTATATAAAAGACCTCACTAATCACTTTGAAAAGTCAGCCATAGTAAGAAGAACAAAACTAATTAAATAGAAATCCACCATAGTCATTAACAATTTATATCCATAACAGAGCAGTAGCAACTATTCCAAAATAGCAAAGATAATTAGTGTAACGAGAAATAATCAACACTAGATTTTTCATGTGTGTATCAAATCTATCATGAATCTCTATGATCCCAAAAATACAACTAAAACCAATAATGAATAGGCTAGAACATTTGAAGTTCACCAAAATAACTACCACTACTGTCCATATCAATGGCAATCAAAATAACGTTCACATATATCTTAAAAGGACTCCGTCTAATAGTACAAGTCTAGAATGCAGTGGAAAAAGCCCTAAGTTTGGCAATTTACATCAATCAATGTATGTATAAGCAAACAAAGGCTATACAGAGTGGAAAGGAAAACTCAAGCCTCTGACAACTTCTTCTTGGGACCAACACCTAAACCCTTGCCAAAAAATAAATAACTATGGGGTGAGTCAAATTGACCCAATAACCACAATTCCAATTCAACAAGTATACATGGAGTGATTATAAGATAGTTAAGCGGGCAAAGTACAATTTCAAAATAACATATAGGGTAAGCATCTCTACAAAAAAACAATATATAATAATTCAAAAAGTAACTTTGCATGCACAAAACCTCATCCAACCAGCCTTATAACCTCCTTGTAACTTCTGACAGAACCCATAAGCTATTCACACATAACAGGATTCATCTCTTTAACAAGACTGCACAAAGCTCTCCAATAATGAGGTACAACTCAGTCAAAAGTTACAGAGCTCATATTGGATCATAGGTTCCCTTTCCTTAGAATACGAAAAGGTGTCATGTCCCTTGGGCCTTTAACCCGGCCAAGGAAAGGGCGATACCGAAGGCCCTAAGAATGTTAAAGCCAGCCACTAGGCGCCAAGTGGTAGCTAGACCACGTGGTATAATTAATTAAACCTCCCACAATTACATTTCAGTATAATCCAATACAGCTCCATAAGCATTCCAAACATTTAATTCAATACAATCCAATATCCATAAAGTATTCTTGGATTCAAGAATCAAATTTTATTCAACATCAACAAGATATTCACAAGATAAAATAATTTATGCCCACTTAACTAATAAATTTATCAAAACATAAATTTGCATATATATATATATATTTTTTTTTTCACTTTTTATACACAAATAACCATAACATATAATGATAACATTTATAATATCAATACATGCTTATAATCACATTAACAAGCATACAAGATAAATTAGAGAGTGGTTACCTCAAGTTCTTAATACAAGAACTAAAATGGAAGGATTCAAGATCCAGGAGCCCAAACCAAGCTCACTCTACAATAATAAATTTATAAACATATATTAATAAAAAAAATAACTGATATAGCATTAAAATAGTTTATTAATTAAATCCCCATAATTGGCTCACTTAAAGAAAATGTCTTTAGGTAAAAAAAATAATTCACCTGTTCCTCCAAACATCCTTCCAAATAACAAATCCTAAAACTTCTTAACTCTATTCCACTTATCAAAATTATTAATAAGGTAATTCATTACAAATAATCCAAAAATTTCCCAAAAGTGCTTACTTTGATTCTAAGAAAATAGCCATATATTAACGATTCCTCATTTCATCATTACAATCCTATTTCCTTCTTCCATTAATCACTTCTCACTCACTAGGATCATTAAATTTTAACATTTTTCCCAATTTACTCCAAACACCCAACTTCCACTAGTCAAAGTTTTTCCAAAAATTATCAACATTCTTATTCCAACAAAAATCCTTAAAGTTCAAGCATTGAATTTTTAATATTACCTTCAATAAAGTAAACTAAGAGATCAATTTTGAAATTAATATCACCATTATCACAAATCACAATTTTTCATCCAAACCCTAACTTACATTTTCTCAAATCAACCATCTAAGTAAAAATTAGGTCATAAAACTCTTATTCTAACCTCATAAGCTCCAATAATATCATAAAAATAAGTTAGAAGTCTCAAAGGTTAAAAATCTAACAAGCCCTAACAAACTTTACTTTTCTGCTAAAAACAAAAATAAATAAGAAGAAGGTAAATAAGAAGAGGTAGGGTAAAAATGACTTACCTAGATAAGACCAAATAAGACTCCCTTCTTGCTCTCACTCACTAACTCCCTCACACACTCACTCCCTCACAGCGACAAACCAGAGGAAAGTGAAGATGAAGGAAAAAGGAAGGCTACTGGACGGAGGGAGAAGGGAGAAGGAGAAGAGAGAAGAATTAATTGTAGTGGATCACATGACCCCCTATTTCATCCCATTTGATTTATTTTTTTTAATTAAGGAAGGGGGCACGGGGATCGACCCCCCGTTCCCTCGCAAACCGAACATATTTAATAATATATTCTATATATCTTTTTTTGTAAAAAAAAAAGGAATATACAAGGTACCTGAAAATTAATGAAGAGACCTCAATAAATCATATCACAAGATGAAAAATGAAACCAAAAAGATAAAATTGTCAACAATATTTTTTATAATAATATCACATAATTTTAAAGAGGATCTTATATGAAAATAAAAATTTGGCCAAAAGGAAAAGGAAAAGAGAAAAGACGCAATGGAAATATAATTATATTATTTTAATATGTGAAAATTATGGACTTGCAGTCTAAACACATCAAATACAAAGTTATTATGCGACATATGAATATTTTTGTGAAAATAAAGAATTTCACAAAGGTCTAGTGATTATTATTACGTATAGCATTTTGTGGTGAATGCAATAATTTTTTGCATTTATTACTAATTTGGCAGTATATGAAAAACAAAATATATGTCTATTAGATATTGTTATAGCTTATACATGTGGCTCACTAAAAATGAAGTTTACATGATAATTCTTGAAGGATTTAAAATGCAAGAAGCATATATATAGAAGAAAATTAATCATCCAATATTTAAAATATTATGTTGAATATTTGGCTCAAAAAAATGTATTACTAAATAAATAATTTCATATCTTACTTGACCTGTAGATCAAGTTATTGAATGCATTAATGATTTCAAAATGATTGATTTTTGTTATGATAATTTTGTCTACAAAATATATTCAACTAAATAGACTAGAAGTCCCATATATTTATTCTATAATAATATTTACATATATTATCAATATTACGTGTTATAATTTTATTGGTAATGATAAGTTTCTGCAGCTATGCATATGAATAACGAAATTAAAATTGGATATGTACTTCTATGAAACTATTATATGATATCAGTTTGTTCAAATTAAATTAATCATGTCGATATAAGATATATTATGGTGTTTTTCAAAATAACCTTTCTTTGTAGTTTTCTCAGTACAAGTAAAGAATATATTGATAATTCCACATATCTAGAAGATATATTAAATGAATATATTTCAATATAATTTCATGATGATGTACTATGCATAGTTCAACTAAAAAGAAGATATGCTTGAAAAAGCATTAGACGACTTGAGAAATTAATATACTCTATTGTGATAAAATGATAAAGAGTGATGCTGTTGATAGGGGGAGTAAAAGTGATATTGTCATCAGGGGAAGTAAAGATCATACTGTACTCTTTTTCTTTAGCCAATATTTTGTCCCACGGGGTTTTTCTTGCAAGGGTTTTAATAAGGGATCTCTAATATGTATTGTGTACTCTTTTTCTTTCACTAAGTTTTTATCCCAATAGGTTTTTCCTAGTAATATTTTAATGAGGCACAATATTTGTTTTGGACATCAAAGGAGGAGTGTTATAAATATTGTATATATGTGGATGTCCATAACTTCCAACTCACAGGATTCTTCATAGGATTTTTTATCTTTGAATGTCTTAAACCCATAAACCCCCAATGAATGACTTAAGAGGAGTTTTTCATGTTTATTATCATTATTCCCTTATTCATTTCTTTGTAACCTTTGGATTAGACTTTAATAGTTGGGGGCCTATAAATAGAGGCCATGTACAAGGTATTTGTACCCGTATATGTGTATGAGAAATACTCCTTGTTTCCTCTCCCAATTCTTATCTTGCTATTCTCTTTCTACTCTTTAACTTTCTTATTTTCATAACAGTTTATAATTTATGCTACAACACAGTATATAACATTAAATTAAGAAGTTTTAAAACATGCATGCATAACACATAAATAATTTAGAATTATTTACTAATTAACAAGCCGCGTTATTCATGAACCAGGAATAGTGAGACTCGCTTCTGTACAATAAATCACACTAATTAAACAAATATATTATGGATAACATATAAAATATTCACCTACTTTAAAATCTAGCACTATCCCATATAATTATCATTAAAAAATTGAAATTATCATAAATTAATCAAGATCAAATATAAGATTTATATCAAACCAACTAATTACTATTCATAAATTGTAGATTTCAGAGGCCTTTTGGTACACATACCTCTTAGAAACAACAAGAAAAACACCTAAATTCAAAACCCCTAAACCAGCAAGCAGAAGATAATAATAATCAAGGCGTGACCTATTCAGATTATTCCCCAGCCATCTTCCTTCGCTTGCTGTCTCCACAATAGATATAATTCCACTGCTTATAAAATTTCCAGCCCCGACATTACTAACATAAAGTGCAGCCCCAATGCTTCTCATAGCCACTGGCATTTGATCATAACACAAATGTTGAAGCCCCACAATTCCAAAAGCATCAAAAAACCCACCAAGAATATATTGAGGGAGCAACCACCAAACCCTAATTGGCACTATTGCTTTTGGATCATCCAAGAGATTGTGATCACTCGCTGTTTTAACCCTTTTGGCCTCAACCATGGCAGCCACAAGCATGGTTATAACAGCAAAGATTAAGCCAATGCCTATTCGTTGAAGTATTGTGATGCCTGTGGGTTTGCCTGTGAATTTTCTTACCAGAGGCACAAAGAGTCTGTCATAGGTTGGGACTATGGTAATAATGGCGATGCAAGTGAAGCCTAAGAGTGAACCTGGTGGAATGTTGAAGTGGGGTCCAATGGATCGAACCATTGTGCTGCCTTGTTTAATGTATAAGGTTTTCATCTGAGCAAAAACTACACTGGTATATAAGCTTATTAACCATATGGGCATAAGGCCAAGAACCAGCTTCATTTCTTCAACTTGGTTTAATGAACATAGCCTTCCAAGGATTTCTAGTCTTGCTTGACGCATCAATGTCATCAATTATCATTGCCTTGTCTAAAAATCTGAAACACGTTTGTCAAAAGTGTTAACAACTTTGTATATTAACTTGGTTTAATGAACATTAGCCTCAAAAGTGTTTGTGAAGGTTCATGTGATGCGATGATAGTAGGTAAGATGAATTTCAAGGAAAACTATAAACATGTATGTAAGGATCAAATTGATTGGCCTCACTTTGTCTTGTCGCTCATCTCTAGTATGTTTATATGCGAAACTAGCATATGCTTCCCGGTACACACGGGAAGCTTTAACATAGTAAAATAACATAATCTTCTTGCTTTCACAAATTATTCATGCATTGAATCCATCTGCCATACTATTATATCTTAATATAAATCTAGATAATTAAAATTACAATGCCAGTCACAAGGAAAAAAAAACTACTAATTAGCTTATTTTTAACATATTTAATTTGATATTTTTTATGTATCAAGCATTCGGTTATACTTGAGCATTTGGACTTAATTAAAAGTAGCTCCAATTTCCTGATGTGATTTTCTCTATCCACATAAGTTTTCAAACTTCTGGTTAATACTATTTAACTTTTTTTTTTCCCCTTCAGATGGGCATGCCAATTCAGTTAATTAAACAATATCCTCTCCTTAGAGATGGTCATAACATCAATGTTTGATAACCCAAGGATATAATATTGCAACAATTTTAACATTTGAGAGGTAATGTTAATCATATACCAGTATGTATTGTAGGGCCATCAATAATATTCCTCAAACAATAATTCAGGAGCAAAAATACTATTTAACCCTTGTCAAAATGGTTATTTGATAATTCGGATAGTACCTGAAATGTTTGGTGTGATCAAAAGTCATAGATTGAGGCTCTGTAAGTATGCCACCATTGGATTTATCTCCATAACAAATGCCTCTTCCATCGCGCGTTTCATCTACGCGCCACTTTCGAACGGCAGCTACCACCACCTGTGCCATGCTGGTAAAAGGACTTCCCAAGGGCCCTTGTTTCTTATAATTCCTTATGCCTAACAAGAAAATACCAAATCCAACACCCATAACTGCTGCTAATATGCTAAACCCTATGTCCCATCCAACATTATCCTGAATTTGCAAAATGCCAAGAAAAAATAATAAGATGAATCACAAAAAGAATATGAAAAAAAAAAAGAAATGATAGTTAATATTCTATAATTTTCCCTTGGAAGTTATCTTAGTGGTGGCTCACTAATGCATGAGTATAGAACCTTTTGTATTGGCAAATAGTATATTTTTAATCATTCTCTTAATTTTATACCATGTTTCAGTTTGATTATCATTTAACTTTGTTAAGTTTTCTTTTATATTCATTTTTAATACCAGCAAACTGATTCCACCTAATTATATAAGGCTACAGATCGAGGTTGTTAGTTACTATTAGAAATATACGTTCAAGTAGTATTGAATTAAAACTTCGTATAAAAATTATAGGACCGATTATGTGCATATTTATATAAGTGTGTGTATATAATTGTAATAGTTAGATTTGAATTATTTTGTTAGCATATGTAAAACTTCATGTCCTTAATATAAAAGCTAGTTGACTAATTTGAGTAGATTAAGTAAATTAGTTAAATTAGTTATTTGTAATAAATAAGTATTGTATTATCTAAATTATTCTTGCTAATCCTATGCATTACTCTAAGGACTATCTTAAAAAAAATAGATAAATATGATAAATAAAGTAGATTAGGATCTTATATTTAGAAGCAATTAAATGTTAAACTAGCTCTTATATTAAGAACCAGAAGAGGTAGTACCAAAATGGACAAATTAAATTAAAAGAAGAATATGATGATGAAACAGTACCTGGATATAAGTAATACCACAAATGGAAGATAAAACACCAATGGCAAGTCCAAAGTACCACCAATTGAAGAATGAGATCTTAGCCATAATCTCTTGAGGCGATGACTCGTCGAACTGATCAGCAGCAAATGTTTGGATGCATGGCTTGTGCCCTCCTTCCCCCATCGCTACTATGTAAAGTGCTATGAATAACACCAACTTTCGACTCCCTACAGAAATCACTGGCGACGCTGATACTACCAACAAAACCATTCCCTGTGTCCATCCATATATTGATGCAGAAAGGGAGAGGGGAACGGGGAAAAGATCAGAGAGAAGAAAGAACCAAGAGTAGAGAAAAGGCGAGAGAAGAAAGTAACTGTAATCTGATTCAATGCTCAGAGTTTGCTGGGAAAATGAAAACCGTAAAATTTCTAATAATAGTAAAAACACCTAATCCTAATAATTAGAATAATGCTCAGAGTCTTCACTTAGCTTCTACATTTAACCACTAATATGACAAAGTACTACTTTTGGTTCTTAATATAGGAATCAGTTGACTTATTTAGAGAGATTAAGAAAGTTAATAAATTACCTTAAAGTATTTATATTTATTATTTTTCTCCAAAGTAACTTGCTACTTTTATAAATTGATATATACTCTAATGATACATGTAAGTATTTCAGATGGATCATGTAACATATGCTATAATTAAGTAATTTAGTAACTTTCTTAATCTTTTCAAATTAGTCAACAAAGTATTATATTAAGGACTGAAGGTAGTAATAGTTTTTTGGCAATTGAGAAATGAGTAGGTATATATACCAGCAAATAGATTATGGAAGAGACGATGATGATGTTGAAACGACCGAAGTAGGAATCAGCTATGAAGGCTCCAACCAAAGAACAGACGAAGGAGACACCAATCCATGTGTTGACATTCTTAGCAGCTGTCGATGTTGTCTCTTCCAACACATTGGTGAGATAACTTATCAAGTTTCCAGCTATACCATAGAATGCAAATCTCTCTGCCATCTCCACAACTGCTTGCAGTTCACCAAAATTAACCATTTATATGAAATTTGCTTCAAAAACATATATAGTAGATGCATTTGTATTATGAGTCTCACATTAACAAGGCTCACAAATTTCGCGTGGTTTATAATTAAGTTCAAGAGGCTCTTTCTTGTAATAGACCAGTCTTTTAGGATTAGGTTTTTCTTTTGGACTTGTGCTCATAACAATGTATTTCTTATTATTAATTAAGTTTTGAACTTCGAATTAGAATGAAAAATTGGACATTTTTAATTAGGGCCTAATTGTTAACCAATTTTATAATATAATTTACACTATAAAATGAGTCTTACATTTAAGATCGAAGAAGTATATGATTTGTGGCAAGAGGTTAGAGAGAGAGAGCATACATATCATGAAGATGGCAGCACTCCAGCCACCTTTAGAGGGCTTGTGATCACTTGAACACTTATTTCCCTTTACTGGACATGTCTCGCTACCCATTTCTGCTAATTAAGTTCTGGAACCACTCATCAAAATGTGAATAAACTTTGGGGTTTGTCTTTGATCATACCCTACACACACATTATATGTATATGTATATGTATATATTTAATGTTTATTATATGTGTGTGTGTCCACACATAGACAGACAGGTACACAAAACATTGCTAGCCATATGGTATATTTTGTGGTTATTATATGTAGGTATCAATAATGAAATTTGGCCGTGAATGTTAACAAAAGGTAATGTACCTGGCACAAGCCATGCATTTAAGAATTATATTACAGGTCTTTAAAAAGTATGGATAGCCAAGATTCCTTTGTCTTTTTGTTTTTACTTCCCCCCTTTTTTAAAAACAATAATTTTACAAAGTTAATTCTTATTGCTATTGAATGGATACCAGAGACACACAATAATTTTATACTCGATGGGAGGTGACATAATTTTCACTAGACTGTTAATTAAACTGGCACGAATATTCTATGTTTATAAATTAGGACTCCATTAAGTTTACAGGACTAGGCGAATAAAATTTTAATTATATACTACCCCTGGTCCTAATTATAAGACTATATTTGTAGACTAGAAATAAGGTCTTATAATTAGAACCAGAGGTATTATAATACTATACTCCTTCAATCCTAAATATAGGACCCATTTTATAGTGTAAATTTACACTATAAAATGGGTCTTATATTTAGGACCGGAGGAGTATTTTTTTTTTATATGTCCAATTAAACGAATTTGATTATTGGTAACTAGTCTCTTTTTGATGCGAGTGCTACACTACCTTATTACTTTTGGTTTTAATTATAAAACCTCATTTGTATATTACAAACGAGGTCTTATAATTAGGACCACAGGTAGTATAATATAAACCTAGGAAAATCCTAAAAGAATACTTCTAAAATTTTAAAGTTTCAAGTTAGGAATGACTGCAAAAATGTATTATCATTTACTTTTCAAATGTTATTAATTGTTGTTCAAGTATAATAAACAGAACTGATTTGAAATTTAAAAATTCAAGAGTATTTTTTTGGGATTCTCCCCATAATTAATCCTCATGACAAACTCCACCATTTATGCGCCTATACGAACCTGATTTCTAAAATTCTGTAAAATGCACACAAAATATGAATAGTTTTCTAAACATAAAACACGGAATGATAATTGAATCAAATATCATTAATGAATTATTGCTGATCATAATGTGGTATATTTAGCTTTTAAAAGAGGAAAAAAAATAATTGAAAAAATTCTGATGGTTTCTTTTTACTTTTATTATTTTCTCTGATCCTTAATTTCTACTTCGAAAAATAACCTTTCATTCTTATTTTTTATTCAAATACACAATCCACCAAACATCCATAATCTTTATTTATAAAGCCTTCCTTAATCAATAACGGCTGGTCGCGGACATTATAGAATGATTTAGAAGACAATACATATCCCACGCAACAGCTTTATCCTCAGCAATAAAGAAGCCAAAGTTATCCCCCAAAACACATAAATATCAAACTAAAATGTCGCTCTTTTAATTGGAAAATTGATGAATGGATGCATATAAAATAATTACAAACAGGGCCATCACATATATATATTTATATACATAGTAATAGATAGCCAAAATATTAGTGATAAATCCTAATCAATTAATTGGTACATGCACAGTTGAAGAATTAATTCATGTGTGTGTCTATATATAAACACATAGAACTTGACAAATGCTCGGTACGTTTGCAGAAAATTCACCAAAAAATGGCTGTTCTTCCTTCCATTGCAACAAGGAAATTTTTGCTTGCATCTATGGTGATCATGCTTCTGCTATCATTTGGTATGTGAAAAACTACTTATTAATTAAATATCAAACATTCCTAATGATATTGGGTATATATTTTCATTTAAAATGGTTTTGATAAACAACTAACGATATAATAAATCTGTACTTACACTCAATCAAGTTATCTAAACTGTTATTAAATAGTAATTCTATGATATACATTATCATTACATCAATATTGAGTCATTTGATGTTTACATGTAATTAATGAAGATAGTTTTTTCTTGCCGGAATTAATGAGGTTAGTTATATCAACAAATTTGTTGAAATGAATAAAATATTATTATATATATAATAGTTATTGACACATTCATGATAATTAAATCACGCCTAGAATCATCTATTGTTATGTGCTCGTCTAAATTGGATAAAATCAAATTTTGGTTTTAATCCACGTAATTTTAAATTATAATTTTTCGTTCTGATAATTTCATAAGGATTCCATCCACATTTTAACGGCATTAACTAAAAGTTAAGTAGATGAGTTAAAACTAAAAGGAGAAATTGCAAAAAAAGACCCTATAATTTGAAAAACACAGATAAGAACTCATGACAACTTCACTATGGGTTTTGACAACTTCATGACATATTATTATTCTCAAAAGCGTGAAGTTGTCAAGAGTCTCTATCTACATTTTTCAAATTTCAGGGTCTTTAATTATGATTTTCTCAAGCTAAAATCCGTTAAAAGTACAGCAACCAAAATCAAAGCTCTAGTTTTATCTCTACACTTAAAGGTATTAACTAAAACTAAATTCTTTGCTCAAAAAAAAAAAAACTAAATTCTTATAAAACTATAAGAACCAAAACTACAATTTGAAACTATAGAAATAAAAACCAAAATTCAATCAAACTATAAAGATCAATAATGATATTAACCCTTATTATTATTATATACGATGATGATGATGCAGGTATGAGTCAAGAACAGTACTGCCCGGCAACGTGCTCTGACGTTAAGAATTGTAATACTTTCTGCTTAGAACTTGGGTACGAAATTGGAGAATGCATTCCACCTGATAATTATTTCTGTTGCTGTGCTGATGATAATCATCGTTAATCCAACTTCATCTCACTGCTTCTTCTCGATCTATATGAACGTGAAATCATGTAATATAAACTTGTGTGGCTTGTGTGTGTGTGTGTGTGTAACGGAGTTTGAGAAATAAGTCGTAATAATATTGTCCATAACGACTCATGATGAATAGCGCAGTATCATCCATATGTGAAAAACAATGAATTACCATATGAGAATATGATTTGAGCGATGACTTTACATTTCATGTCCTTCTACATATCTATGATATCTATGAAATTAGTCATTTTTTTAATTATTAGTTAATATTGTCAACACCAAATATGAAATTTAATTATGGATAGCTTTTTAATTATAATAGAATTTGTATTCATAATCTGTATTGAACATATTGTAGTAAATATAAACATTTTCGGTAATGCAATAAATTGTTTTTAATGAATTTTTATGATTTACAACGCAAATTATAAATAACATTGAAAAATTTTAGAGATGTAATTGATAATTTTGGGTTTGGACGTGATGATGGCACTGGTTTTCTAGTACGGATGCAATGGGCATTCTATATATAAATTTAATCTTACTGAGCGACCAAAACAAAATAATTTAATCTTGACGAAAACATTTTTTTTTGTTTGCTCAATCGCAATGAATATTTTGCGATCACATATTAATTTTAATTTCTTACTTATTTTCAAATATCATGTTTGAATTTTATATAAGTTTTTCTAGATTATATTAAGGTATGAACTCTATTCTCATAAGTTTTTCTAGATTATATATATAAACCATATTAATGTAATTTATCACTCGTCTGATTTAGCTGAACCAATCGATCTTAAGACCAATATTTTTAAGGAATTAATTAATAGCCTAATTTTAAAAAACATTAAAAATGAGATAATTTTTAAACTAGAGAAGGACGCACATAATTCTTATCTCTAACAAAATAATTACCCTACTTTTACTCTATGAATTTGATGAGTATAATTCAACCACCTCTCTAAAAGATAATTCTATGAATTTGATATTTGTACGTATTTAATGAGTGTAATTATAGTGATGACTCCTTTTTTTAATACATTTGTAGCAATGACTCTACTAAAATAAATAAAGTATTGTTGTACATTGAGTAGTTTTTGTATGATGTAATTAATAAAGACACAGAATCATCACTTTTGGCAATTTTTTTGGCCGAAGACATCACTTCAAATTAATAAGAGGACTTGCGTATAATTAAAGCATAATGACCATTTATATATATAGATATTTATATACATATATAGATATTATGTGCGTGACAAATCATTGGTGCGTGGCTATGTGCACATATGAAAAAAGAAATTAAGAAAGAATTTTAGATATTATCGAATAACATGACATTTTGTAGCAGTTCATCTGACAACCGCTATAAATTAAGTTACCAACGAAACACTTTGTAATGGTTTACCAGACAATTGTTATAGATTAAGTTACCAATGCAGAGTGCTGCCACAAACTTTTTGTGGTCAAAGTGTTGCAAATTTGAAGCGGTTTGGCCTAAAACCACTACAAATCTTTAAAATTGTACTGATTTTTTTAAACCACTACAAGGTAATTGCTGCAAACACGTACGTTTTTTTTGTAGTGAGCAAACTCTGGTGGTGGTGCTCCCACGGTTGGCAAGGCTCGGCAGTAGTTGACTTTTAAAATTTCTTATTCTTAACTATTTTATATATTGCTTCTGTGAACTTTACTGAAATTCTTCCAATAACTAATGTGCGTATAAATAGATATACACACGCACAGGACTTGACACAGTATATTGAAGATTCACAAAAATGTCCCTTCCTCTGTTCTCAACCATTGCGAAGAAATTTCTGCTTCCGGCTATGGTGACTATGCTCCTCTTTTCATTTGGTACGTCCAAAACTTTTTATTTATAATTACTTCACTGCGTAACATTATTTTAGAAATAATTGGTTTAAGAGCGATTTAATACACACACACATACATAAGATCTCGTGTTCAAGTGTTGTGAAGAATAAAGAAAATTGTTGTTAGAAGGGCTTTAGATTCTTTTGTGATTTGGCATAATTAGTTCAGTTTGGCTTCATCATCAAAACTCAGTGTGGTTATAATAATTACTGCTTTTATTGTTGCTAATAAAATGAAATTAAAGTATTATTATATGATAGTCCAAATTGGATAAATGAAACCATCATCATCATCATCATGATGCAGGTTATCAAGAACAATACTGCCCAGCAACATGTTCTGACGTTAAAAATTGCAATACTTTCTGCGTAGAACTTGGATACGACATTGGAGAATGCATTCCACCTGATAATTACTTCTGTTGCTGTGCTGATGATAATCATCGTTAGTCCAACTTCATCTCACACCTTCTTCTCTCTCCATGGAAAAAGCAAAATTATGTAATAGACTTGTGTGGCTTCGGTATATATATAATATATATAGTTATATATTACCTGGTCCTAAATATAATATCTAGTTTTCTAGTGTAAATTATATTAAAAATTAGATCTTATATTTAAGATAAGATCAGAGGTAATACTTATGGAGTTTGAGAAATAAATGGTGATGTTCATGACTCATATGATGAATATTGCAGTATCATCTATATAAAAAATAATAATATGTATTAATTAGTATTATTAATATCAAATATAAAATTTATAGATAGCTTTTTATAATGAAATTTTGTATTATTGAATATATTGTGATAAATATAAACATCTTCAGAAGAAATTCAATAAGAATGAATTGTGTTTATGATTTACAACACATATAAATAACATTAACTTTTATCCTATATTTGGTATGAGGAAAATTAAAGAGAAGAAATGGGAGAAATTTTTTTAATGAGTTCAATTTAAAAAATTCAAGAAGTGGGGTTTAAAATGTTTAATAAAAAAATATGTAAGATAAAAGAGTAATAAAAATTAATTAAAAATTTTTAGCTCCACTTCTTTAATTTTATAAATCAAACACATTAAATTTTTTTATTCCCTCCGCTCCATTTCTCTCATACCAAACAATCAGAGCCTTGATCTATCTGACCCGCACTGTGATAATATTGTGTTTTAAATTTAGTATATCAAAGTCGAAATTATGTAATAGTCTAATAAGGATATTAACTAATAATTAGCATTTGATTATATATTAATTTCAATTTAATCTTAAAACCAATATTTTTACGGAATGTAATTAATTACTAGCCTAATTTTAAAGACATTGAAAAAGAGATAATATTTAAACTAGAGAAGGACATATAAACATATAATTCTTTTCTCTAACAAAATAATTACCCTGCTTTTTTTGGTTCCAAAATAATTAGCCTACTTTAACCGGCGTCTAGCACAAAAAACACACATCAATATAAATCCAACACCTCACTAAAAGTTAATTCTATGAATTTGATATTTGTAGGTAAATAATGAGTATAATTATAGCAATGACTCTACTATCTATAATAGATAAAATAGGCTAAAGTATCCTTTTAATCTTTTAACTTTACATAAGATTCATTTTAGTCCCTTAACTTTAAAAAGTAACTTTTAATTCTCTAACCCTAATTAACAAAAAATGGGTGATGTTAAGGTCTTGGAAGCTGATAAAATATTACCACATGCTAACATATTAAGTTTAATGTTCAAAACAACCATGATTGTTACAAAAACTCATCGTTTAAGACTAAAAATTTTTAGGTTAAAGGACTAAAAGTATACTTTTTAAAGTTAAGGAACCAAATTAAAATCTTATATAAAGCTAAAGGACCAAATATATACTTTAGCCAATAAAATATTATTCTATATTTAGTAGTTTTTATACCATAATTAATTAGGGAACATGTACAGAATCATCACTTTTGGTAAATTAATAAGAGGGGGTACATGTACATGCATATAATTAAAACATTACCATTTATATACAAGTATACATAGATATTATGTGCGAGAAATCATTATATTATTGGTACGTGACCATGTGAAGAATTAATTAATGTGTATATAAATATAATATACACACATAGAACTTGACACATAAAGTATATTTGAAGATTAATAAAAATGTCCCTTCCTCTTTCTTCGGCCATGGTAAAGAAATTTCTGCTTGCGGCTACGGTGATTATGCTCCTCTTTTCATTTGGTATGTTCAAAACTTTTTTTTAATTATAATTATATGCATAATATTTTAGGTTTAAGACTGGTTCGTTATAACATAGTTTCTTGAAATAAGATCTCGTGTTCAAATTAATAATGTTTTGAATAAAGGAAATTGTTGTTAGAATAATGGATTTTGATTCGTTTGTGATTTGGCATATAATTCAATTTGGCTTCTTCAAAACCCAGTTTCATTAGCCTCTTGAAACTAAATGATATTAGAAAATTACGTAAGAGATTTTGACATGATTAATTCATATTAGTATGTTTATTAGTGATTTAATTTTCTCCCCTTTCTTTAATTTACCCAAATCAGTCAGAGGCCAAAGAGAGTAAGTCAGAAAGAACACAAGATTTCTGGCTAATCCAATTGATTATGGCTATAATTATTGTTGTTTTGTTGTTGCTAATACAACGAAACTACTTCTTTTAATACTAAATATAAAATTTTAATCTATTTTTTAAATTTATAGTTTTTTTTCTTATATTATTTTTTTAATTATATATATTAAAGGAGTTTATACGGATGAAAAAAACTTCTAATACAAAACAGTCAAAAGAGTGTTAGAAAAACAAACAAAATTCTTTTATAAATAACTATTTTAACCATTTTTTTGTCTTAAATAAGATCTCAGATTTGAACCGACATTTACAAGTTTGTAAGTATGCATACGTTTAGTTGCATTATATAAAAAGAATAACTAATTTTTTATTTCTTAATAAATTAATTAATTATTTTTTATATTTATATTGATGAATGTATATATCGATAAATGTAGGAGTGGCAGGACAAGAACCACCACAATGCCCAGGAACATGTGCAGCCTTTCCAAACTGTGATGATTACTGCAAGCAACATGGCTATCCAAGTGGAGAATGTGTCCCACCACAAAATTACTTTTGTTGTTGTTCAAAACCTGAATAATTAATAAGTATTTGATTTCAACTAAATAGAAAATAAATAAATAAATAAATAAAATTGTCATTTTATAATATAATGGCAATAATAATATTCATTCACATTATATCATTTCTTCTTCCTTAGCTTATAGACACGCGTGTGATTTTATTACAATACACTCAAAATAGTTAGGTTTCAAAATAAGAGTGTGTTTGGAATCACGTTTGAGCCCATACGTGCATTCCAACTAGCAAAGCTGATTTTAGGTTAAGAGTAATGTTTGGTTTAACGTTTTGACAATCTGACTTCTATGTTCAAATGAGTTTTTGGAAAAAAGCTCCTATATCTTGTTTTTCACGATAAAAAGTAATGATACAATGAATGTTGGGTTCAGCACACCTTTTTTTCCTTATTGGCTTTGCTAATATAGAAGGTATATAATACAAATTGTTGATTCTTCGACTATTATATATTTGATTATATATCAACACATAAAATATATTTAATTAAATATTTTAGTATTTTTCAATTTCTTTCCAGTAATAAATTAATTTTTTATTCTTAATAATTTTATTTTCAATACTTTTTTTAACAATTGTCACATTATATATATATAATATTAAATATGTATTACTTAATAGAATTCATGTTAGTAATTTTATATCTAAATTTACTTTTTCATTAATCATCCAAGTAAGTTTTAGTTTGTGAGACTGACTTTTTTAGTTTTTTTACAAAAATCAATCCAAATATAAATCATATTATATTATCTTACTTTTATTTCAACTTCAATTTTTTTTTTGGGCAGATATTTCAACTTCAATTTGCAGAAGTCAGATGAGAAAAAAGCCATTTCTGTCACCGCTAATCCAAACACACCTTAAGTGGCTTTTATAAAATTAGCTAGTCATCATTTTATTTTAATTATTAATTACTATTAGAGACATTAAATATAAGATTTATAGATAGTTTATTCATCATCTTGGATATATTGTAACAAATATAAAAACAATAATACTAATAATCTTTGAAAAAATATTGTCCCTAAGAATATGGAGAATGCAAGTAAAATAGGTAAATGAAAAATAAGCGAAGTAACTTTTATTTTTATGTAGCTAAAATAATGACTAAGAATTAAAATTAAGAAATATCACTTAAGAAACTAATAATCAAAATTCTTTTAATTGATTTTGCGCACTTAAAGTTTTTAATATTTTTTTTTGTCAAAAACAAGTCTATTTTATTAATCACCAAACAAAAAAGTTACACACATTAATAGCCAAAGGCAAAAAAAAAAAATCTACGAAAAATCCTAAAAATGCAACCTAACACACAAAAAACTTACCAAAAGAAGCAACAATAAAGCAAAAACAGAAACCAGTTTCAAGAAAAACAAAACAACAATCTCTGTTCCACAAATTTACAATAGGAGGTTCTGCAACATAGCCAGCAACTTCTTTAGTTCTCCTTCCAATTGAATCAGACAAAAGAATCTTCTGCAAGAGTGGTGATGCTGCAAATTTGGGTCTCACCCATGTAGTTCCTTACAGTCAACTTCAATACAAATCTTCTATCCTTCAAACCTGCTATCACATGACATCAAGACTTCTTTCAAGGCTAAACACTAAGCTATTTCATAAAATATATGAAGCTATTAAGTTTGTTTCTCGTACAATACCCTGCTTTAAATATTATTGAGTAATTATGATAAGAATAAAAATTAATAAGCATATGTTTCATAATTAAATAAGTGCAGATTTGGATATACTAGGGAAGATTTATCAATATTTTATGAGAATTTAATTTATTTATCTATTTTTTAAATATAAGTATTAAGAGGAAAAGCAATTTTTTTACAAGATTTGTATGCATTTTTTTCTATTTAGAAGGAGATATAGAATAAAGGAAGAGGTGGTTATAGGAATGGGATATTAATTATAATTTTTCCAAAATTAAAATAAGATGGGGCATTTATTTATAATTTGCTTCGAAAATGAAAATGAAAGAGGTGAACTCGTTGACATTTACGCTATGTTTGGTACGGGGTTTTCGGAGGGGAGAGGAGGGGAGTTGCTCCCCTCCCCTTGTTTGGCTGGTATAATTTTTTAGAAGGGGAGGGGAGCTCCTCCCCTCCCCTCGTTTGGTTAAGATGTTTTTTAAAGAGGGGAGGGGTTCTTCTCCCCTCCCCTTCCCTTCTAGCCTCCCCTCCAAAAGTGGGGTTTTTTGGAGGGGAGGCGAAAGATGATATTTTAATTTCTTATATGCCCTTTCGATTTGTTAACCTCTAATCAGTCATAAACATTTCTACATAAGAGAGTTCTTTTGAACATCTAATAAGAGGTTATTAAGATAATTATCTCCAAAATTAGTGAGTATTTGTAAACTTTTTTTCTCTTCTAATTCTAAGAGGCCGTTGGTATTTTCTTTCACCTTCAAGGTCTTTTCTTTGATTGAAATCTATCACTTGTGAGTTTTTATCTTGATATTCTATAAGTGTGTGACTGTATCTTGTAAATCAAAATTAGTGAATTGTATTATATATATATATAGTTATATCTTAACAAAATAAAAAGTGAGAAAATTCATTTAAATTTTATGAGGCTAAAATAGTCAATTTTTTATTAGAACAAAATAAGGTATTATTAAAATTGCTCCCTCCCCTTCCCTCCAATCAATCCAAACAGGAGATCATTAAAATCCCTCCCCTCCCTTTCCCCTCCCTCCCCTCCCCTTTGTAGCTACCCTCCCCTTTCCTCCCCTCCCCTTCTCTTGATTAAAATCCCTCCCCTCCCCTTCCTTCCGTCGAGCCAAACATAGCGTTACTGTCTGAACGAATTCCTTTTTATTTTTATTTAAAAAAGATTATAGTATACATTAGTTTTAATTTCGCCTTCTAACTTTAAAAAAAGTATACTTTTTAGTTTTTTTAATTCTAAAATTGTTAGTAAAAAAAATAATGACATTAAGATCTTAAATATTGATAAAATATTTTCAAATACTAACATACTAATTTTAATTTTAAAAATAACCATAATTGTTACAAAAAGTTATCACTTATACCTAATAATTTTAGGATTAAAGTACCAAATATATGCTTTTTAAAATTAAAAGATCAAATTAAAATTTGTATAAAATTAAAAGATTAAATATATACTAAATATCAAAGTGAAAACTCAGCACAGTAGGAACAAGTTTGTCAAAATATAGTATTTCACTAAATAATTCTTATGACATACCATTTGGATAAATATTTTCACTGTTTATATTATTTTAATGAAAATGCCAAACATTGTATTTTTACTTTATAAATAGAATCATTTAAATTCTATCCAGAATGATTCACGATGGATAAAACTTAAATGATTCAATTACTCAATTACTATCTTAAATTATGAAATTAAACTAGAAAACTCAACTGTGTGAAAAATACAGTAATAAATATATAATTCTTAAGTATAATCAATCTCGATTAAAATAACATAATTCAAATAAATATATAAAAATATTTTTATATGATTTTAAAAGAGTACTATTTAAATGAATTATACATAATTCAACAAAATAAAATTATTAAAGCGTAAATATGATGGAATGCTATATTTTTTAAAACTCAAAATAACATCATTTCAAATTTAGTAAGAAAGAATTTTAAAATCTATCCTAATTGACCTCCCCCCAAAATTTTTTACTACACCTGCCATGGATTAATTCACTTTGGGTTTTAAAACCATGATAACTATATTTTAACTAAAAAATTTTAAAAAAACCATATAATTTTATATTTGAAAAATATAAGCACGTTCCTCAGCTTCAAATGCTATTCTTTAAAATGCAGGAAAAAAACCCCACCATAATTGGGGTATTCTTTACAGTGGAAATTCCTGCTGTTATATTTCAGCATGAACTAAAACGACATGTCGGATACCTGGGCCATTCGAAACTGTGCATAAAACGGCAACAAATGGCTCATCTGATTTCGTCGCAATCCAATCCAATAAAACAGCAGATCCACTAACGTAGTGCATTGACTGACTACGAGCCTCTTCATCCTCTTCCTCACTCACTCCTTCTCTTACTCTCTTCTCTTCGTGTACTAGCAGAGAGAGCTTTTGCTGATGGCATCTAATTTAATTGGGCAAATCGTATTTCCTCCCGATGTTCATGGTTACAGAGTGTGGGAGGATCCATCTTTCATCAAGTGGAGAAAAAGAGACCCCCACGTGACTTTGCATTGCCATGATTCAATTGAAGGTGAGGCTCGATGATGAACTAACATATCTTGGGTTTTACATTAATTGCTTTACCGTCGTTAAAAAGTCTTGAGGTTTGAAATTTGGCGATCCTCTGAATCACATGGAAATTAATGACTGTGCCTTTTGGAACCTCAGTTATCACTGGATTGTTCATCAGTTGATCAGACAAAAGGATGAAAAATTGGGGTTAGAAAAGGGAAATTTTTTTCACATGTTTCATCTTGAATTTTAATTTAATTGTTTTTAGGAACTCGTGGGGGAATGAATTAATGATAAACTATTGGTAACAATACAATAATTTCACTGTTGAAATAACCAAATTGACATAAATAACCTCCCATGCTGATTTCGCTTGTCGAGAGTTGGTTGTGTGGCATTGTTTTCCAATCTCGGAGTAAAGATGCAGTTTTTGATTTCCTTGCTGTGAACTGGCGTGGAGTTAAGTGTTCTGTTAACTATGGTTCTTTTCATCCTTTGAATCCAAGATAGCATGGCTTTGTGTACTCTCATATTCCCCCTGCATCCACTCCCTCAAAACGAGTTGTTAAGAACAAATTGGTTTAATTTATGTCGTGAGACATAAAATTGAAGCAACTATGTGAAATTGGATTGATAATTTTAACTCTTAAAGCTTTTGTAATATTGTTTTTGTTTCATGTAAGGGACACTTACTTTTCAATTTGTTTATGGTATATCTCATTTAATTTTTTTTTTCCCCTTTTAAGGTTTTCTGACATTCTGTGATATGATTAGGATCACTTAGGTACTGGTATGATCGCAGCAAAGTGGACTTCCTGGTTTCCAAGTCTGCTACTTGGAATGATGATGCTGTTCTTGGAGCTCTTGATTGTGCTGCATTTTGGGTCAAGGGCTTGCCCTTTGTTAAGTCAATGTCTGGATATTGGAAGTTTTACTTGGCCTCGAGTCCTACTAGTGTCCCGATAAAATTTTATGAAAGTGATTTCCAGGACTCAGAGTGGACCACTTTGCCTGGTTAGTTTTCATGTCAGTACCCATATGCTTTATAGTCACGTTCTTTTGTGCAGTTTCTTCCTCATTTCTATTTTCTATTGCATTTATGAACTTCCACAAAATCAAGCAAGCCTTTCATTTTATTATAAAGGGCATCATATCATTATGGAAACTATTTTCTTATCATGCTAAGAAGCACATTACCTTTCTTTAGTTCTAAGTTGACAAAAGAACTACAGTAAATAAGGACAAGAAAAATGTCTCTTGACGGATGTAGCAAACAATAATGGTCGTGTAGACCCCTCTAAGGCATTATAATTTTGCTTTATTAGCCCCTAATTTTGGTTCTATTGGCCTTGCGGGATTTTAAATTTGCTTTGTGAATTCACTGTATTCGATAGATGAGACAGCAATTACTTTTTTTACATTTATCATCTTTATCATCATTGTCGTCGTCATCTAATATGTTTTATATGATCCAAGGGCTAATCTTTCATCTATTTTTGGGTTCTTTCCTCTAAATTGGACAGTTCCTTCAAATTGGCAGCTGCATGGGTTTGACCGCCCTATATATACAAATATAGATTATCCATTTCCAATGGATCCTCCTTTTGTTCCTACAGAGAATCCTACAGGTTGCTACAGGATTGAGTTCCACATTCCTCAAGAGTGGGAGGGTATGTTCTATTCAATTTTCTTGGAATGTTATCACATTGGGTCTATATTTTTGGTTGATCGATATAAACTTTTGAGGAATTTGGTTTTATCAGTCCTTCTTTCTTCCTGTCTTTTTTATTTTTTAAATTTTAGTTATGGTGCATGTTACTTGTAATCTCTGATTGCGTGAATAATTTGAAATTTCCTCTGTTCTTTTCTTTTATGCGATTGGTTGTGTTGACTTTTTGCATGGTGTGAAAAGATAGTTTGACTTGGTGTGTTGCAAAAGTTCTCTCATTCTGTTATCCTTATTTACCTAAGACATTATCTGTTCGTTTCCTTTTATGGACTATTGCACTTAACCTTAAAATACTCAAATGCATTTTTTATTGACTTTTGACAGGTAGAAGAATTTTATTGCATTTTGAAGGTGTTGATTCTGCTTTCTGTGCTTGGATAAATGGGTCCCCTGTGGGATATAGGTATTCGGTGAAACTTATTTGATGATTTTATGCATTCTCACTTTCATGTGAAGGTTAGCATCCTTTGCATATTATATTGGGATGAAAAAACAATTTTTTCTCTTTAAAGATGCAATAAATCAGAAAATACTAAGGTACAAAAGCAAAAAGTTTCTATGGAGCTGATTCACGTACAAGAGCTGTCCATTTTCTTTGTACATCAGAAATAGAGCTTCACTTGAACAATGACTTGTGGTTGACTAACTTCTTCGGAATATATCCATGCATAACAGTAGGACATGGGTGTTCATATTCTAAAAATAAAAGGGGCATTACTTTTATGGCTAATGTTATTTGGATTATTATATGACGCAAAGAGATTCTATGGATGAAGCCTTTGACATTAACCAACTTTTGGATCCATCCATTGACAAAATACTTAAATGTTTTGCAAGGACAGTCAGGACAGCAGGCTACCTGCAGAATTTGAAATTACTGATTTTTGTCATCCTTGCGGTTCAGATCTTAAGAATGTTCTAGCTGTTCAAGTATTTAGATGGAGCGATGGCTCTTATCTTGAAGATCAGGACCATTGGTGGTTATCTGGCATCCACCGTGATGTGCTTCTTCTAGCAAAGCCTAAGGTTTAATTTTCTCTGTAACTTCTCACGTGCCCTTATTGTGTCTCAATATATGGGCATTTTGCTCATTGAAATTCCGAAAATGCGTAATAAGCAGGGAAAAATCATGATTCACAGAGTTCATGTTCCGCCCCAAGAGAAATCTATCCAAGTCATATCATATGGAAGGAGTAATAAAGTGAAAAGTTTTCTTTTTTTTGTTTGGTTTTTTTGTCATTTCAATCTTCATGCACAAATGGACAAAAAGAGCTGAAACTTTTAAATGTGATATTGTTGGATTTAACTCCAAGGTCGTAGGATTCAATTCAAGGAATCAATCCTCGGAATGGAAAACAGAAGCACTCCACTCTCCTCACAACTCACCAGTATTTTCCACACCTCTCCCCCTCTAACCAACTCTGTCATATACCCCCTTAATGCCTAACCGTCACTATTACAATTTACCTCAATACCCCTGTTAACAGCAGTCACCCATTCCTCACATCTTGGGCCCAGGTCTTCTTTTCATATAAGTATATTTGGGCTCGGGTCCAACAGATATCCATGTGGAACTTATTTTTTCTCCCGAGTATTGATGACATTGTAAATATACTGAGTTAGAAAAGAATCATTCATTGCCAACTTTCTTATATGCACCTCATTTACAGTTTGCATATCTTGACTTGCTCCTAAAGGTTGAGAAGTATTTATATGTATCTTCTTATTTAAACGTTGGTTTGAGGTTTTGAGCAAGCAGAAAGTTTGATCTGTCCAGCATCTGCCTATTTTGTCCTAGTTAATGTACTTATAAAGTACAGTGGCATTGTGCAATCCATGTCGCTGATCCCATGTAATGGAATAAGACTTGTTGTTATTACAATGCTGATATGTGTCAACATATTTGATGTGTAGGTATTTATTGCAGACTATTTTTTCAAATCAAACCTTGCTGAAGATTTTTCTTATGCAGAGATACTGGTAAGCATCTATTATGGTGATGTTAACGTTAGATAATAACACGTGCATATTTATATATGTTACTACCCTGTTTAGCAGATGTTGCCATAATCTAATTGTTGAAATATTTGTAATCTATGCTTTTCTGATGTTATAAAATTCATTTTGATATTTTTATCTCTGGCTGCACATGTATTGACCGTTATGATTTTACAAGATATATTTTATCTTTACTTCCTTCTATCTCTTCTGATTGTCTCAAAGTTGTCTTGATATTATTTGAAAAAGATAGTATTTATGTTGAAATTTTGTTATCTTTGGGCGCCTTGTGTGTTACCAATGTATGTGCATATTATCTAGGTTGAAGTTAAATTAGATAACTCACAAGAAGCATCAAGGAAGTGTTCTTACAAACTATAACGTAGAGGGAGCACTCTATGATTCTGGA